>NC_072796.1:81505463-81655463 GCF_028583425.1 Eublepharis macularius | reverse complement strand
ACTAATCCCACTCCTTGGTTGCCTCACCCATACTTGGACTTCCACTTCCCCAAGTAAAAAATCCTCTGCTCTTCCAAAATTCAAAGCCACCAGTAGAAACTCTTGACTCAGTCCTGCTGCAGATCTTGATTTTGCACATAATTTTGACAAATAACAGAATTCTCCCACTGTAGACCTACTCTAGACATCTAAAAGGGCATCTCAAGTCCTCCACCCTTCATAGTTGGTTTCCTCTCCAGAACTTTCGTCCAGTAGTATGAGCATGGAATCATCAAATCATCCCCACAAAGATCTACCCACTTCCCATCTGTTAGCTTCCTTGTGTTTGGTCAGTCAGTCCTACTGCCGGCTAGTGTTCCCATAGCCTCCCCACCTGGTGAGACACACCCTCCCCTCCTATCCAGATCTCATTTATTCCACCAGATTTTTTGGTCCCTTTGGGGAAAACTGCCACCTATCTCCATCGCCTGGGTTGGTTTGTTCTGGACTAGCCACATAGTTTGGGCAACAGTAATTGGGCATTTAGCTTTAAGGCCATGCAACAACACACTTGAATTATCCAACATGAATAGTTTTATTGGATTGCTATACAAACATTGCCATGGTATTATTGCATCTGCTCTCCGGTACACTTGCCTTGTCCACTTCTCTCTATCTTCTGTATCTTGGACAGAGTAATGAAGTTACTTGCTGATTAAATGCTTGTTTCCTTTCCATCTTCTCAAGAGTATTGTTCTAAACTTTGATCTGTGTATACAACAGACATAAATTATCACTTTTGGCCTTGGGACTTAACCTTTTTTAGGGTTTTCACATGAAGAGGGTGCTTTCCACGGGACAGGCCTGACACAAAGACTGATTTGGGTAACACTAGCACTGCTACCCAGAGATAGTTTCAGCATTCAGATACTGAAGCTTCCACTGTGCATATTATGAACACCTTTCATATCTATGCATGTATTATTTTTAAAATATTAAACTATAGGTAATGTCAACTGCCATGATCCTACATAGGCTATATATTCATAGAATCAGGCTTCACTGTGTGTATTCTTGTGCTTCCATAAGCACACAACTCCACTCATCTTTTTGGCAAGTAACTATATAGAGATTCTTACATGCAACAGTTACATCCTGATGTTGCACATTAAGACTCTGTAGGTTAATGTAAAAGGCTATTAAACTTTATTGTAGCTTTAGTGGGAACTCCTTCCTATCACCTTCAGTCTCTTGCCTTGCATATGCACCTACCTGCCCATTCTAAGTATTTACCTAAAATTCAAGTTCCTTTTTATATTTACCACTTACACAAAATTCTTGTTAGTGTCTCAGGGCAGGGGTGAGTAAGAAAGAACAGCCTCTGCTTGTCTTCCAGTAGCAACAGATGAATCTGGGACCCCTAGGAATCTAGCCTGCATGACTCTCATGCAAGTGTTCCATATTCCTGAGGTAGTTATGACACACAATCTGAGAACCTAAGGTGAAATATCTATATTTGTACTTATGTAGCCCATTAATATATGGGCCGTATGGTCAATATATCTTGCCTGTGCTGAGTGTCTTCTGTTGGTGGTATCCAAGCAGCATTGCTCTTCAAATGTCTTTGTTACCATGTATTTTTCAGGGCATACATAAAAGCATTTAATTGGTTGGCCAATGTTCCATTGTAGCTATAGACTACAGTTTTAGAGATAAGGCATATCTAGGAAAATAGGAAAAGGAAGTAGTAATAGAAAAGAGTGGGCTTTGTTGCTCTGCTAGCTCTGGCCATGCTGCAGAAAGTGTAAGATATTTAGATAGATCATAGACCTGTTCCCAACATTCGTGCTAATGACCAACAAGTAAACATAGCAAGAGATTATTGCCACAGTTAAGTTTAGAGGTGCCTAACCAGTTGTGTGAACAGCAGATTGGACTTTGACTTTTTACTATGCTATACTATGTGGTGGAGGCTACTGTTTTGAGAAACACAACACTAAAGCCCTACTGAGTGAGGAGCTATTGTCACATTTTTCTGGATTGTGGCCTAAATTTACTGAATAGCCCTTTAAGTCCAAGAAAAAGTCATTTGCATATAAAGAATTATTTTATTGTTGGATAGCCTTACATTAATAAAGATCTTATAGCTGGCAGCAAATATAACAACAAAGAATTTAGGCACTCCCTAAATTCAATCAGAGCTTGGATAAAACACAGACTATATTAATGTATGGGCACTGTTATAAACTCTATTAATATAGCTGAAAGCCGTCAAGCACCAGTGACTCTCAGAAACATAAAAAAGTTTGTATTAAAAATCACTGAACACTACAAAAATGGGAACAATACATATAAATTAAATTCTACTCCCAATTTTATAAGCCACCTATCTGTATAAAATATAGCTTTTGCCTCAGTGAAAATTGTAATCTGGTAGGTTTAGGATATTTATGTGCTGAATGATGCTTTCTTGTCCAGGGTATAGTTATTCTAATCAAATTAAAACTAGTTCTGTGAATGTGTTCTGGCAAAGTAGTACATTTTTGGCCATCACAATAAGGGGATTTTATATTAGTAGTTAGTATTAAGAGCAGCAGTATTTACTGTTGCTTGCATTTGTGTGGTTCACAGATGAAAACTCCTCTTGTGTATTCAGTGACAAATGGCAATCACTTTATCATTTATCTTATGACAAATAGCAGATTCAGCTACAAACTGCTGTCCGTAGCAAACTTACAGGATGAAGTTCTTTATTGTTTATGGTTTGTGGGTTGATGTATTCATGCCTTGTTTGTTTGTGAAATGAACAAAAATCAGTAAGCAGGCATGAACAGAAATTTGGCTACACAATCAATTGTACTTCTGCCCCCCCCCCCCCCGCCCCTCAGTCTCCTAAGGATCTTGCAAAGAAATTCGCTGAACTAGGTCTAAGCTGCAAGCTGCCTTTAGAAAAAAAAGTCATTAAAGGATGCACTAAATTGTGACATTATGCCCTTAAGCGAAAATAACACTGAATGGAGTTCCTACCTCACATTAACCTCCTGAATAAAGGTCTTGAGTTTGATGACTGGCTGTTGTCCTAGGCAAGTGATGTCAGGCAATACTTGAAGAAAATTATTGAAGGTAGTTAGCAATACAGTAGTGCTTTTCATTGTTTAGTCTTCAGATTTGGAAAACTATTTTATTTTAAGAATGTATATCAGTAGTTTCTAAATATTTTTAATGGTCTGGTTATCTTAGTGACACTGCTGTTACATGGCAAAAAAAAGGGCAATGGTGTGTAGAGAGAAGTAAATTTTTTAGTTATTCTGCCCTTACGTATTTTGCATAAGATTCTTCAGGTGGCTCTATAAGAATGTAAATAAAAACAAGAAAAAATAAATTACCATTAAAAAGCAGAATTAAGAAACTTGGCAAAAAGACAGTAAACCTTGAGCATATGAAAAGTGTATAAACGTGCCCAGAATTAAAAATCCATGAAAATGTTTCAGATATTACACATGTATAATACATAGACGGAAACACAGATCTTTAAAAAAAAATTATATAAGACACTAAAGAAAAATCCATTGCTGTTACATTGACTATGTATCATATATATGAAGTAGGCTTTTTTTCTGTTTACAAAGCCCACTCTTTCTCCATAGTTTATTTAAAAAAAATAACATTTGGTTTGGTCCTATTCCAAACTACATTTTCTCCAGGGATTTTGGAGCGTAGGCTTCCAGCCCCCCACTCAGGACAGGTGAACCCCCATCCCCACTTACTGCATCTTGATCCTGCTCATCTAGCCAGCAGGAGGGAAGGCATAGCAGCAGGGAGGGAGTGCATGTACTCATACGCACCCCCATTGAGCCAGAAAATGATGTCATTTTCTGGCATGGCAGGGAAGTGTGGGAGTGTGTGTGTGCTTTGCCCACATATGGGAGGGAAGTTCCTACTGCCTCCCAGCCCCCTGCATCCCAGATTTGGCCCCTGGGGGTCCTGGCAACCCTAACTGTCACCAACATTTTACCTAAAACAAAAATTTGAATCAATGTGAAAGTTCATCCTCAGTCAAAATATTCTGGAAACTTTGAGGGCAGTCAGAAGAATTTCAACAAGGCTAGTGAAACATCACTAGATAATTCTATATCTGTGTTTTTTCTTTCCTGCCTTTCAGGTCCTGAGGTGCATTTGTCAGAGATAACAACTATACAGAGTTTACAGTGCCATTCAGATGGGTAGTCATGTTGGTCTTCAGTAGAGGAACAAGATTCAATCCAGTCATACTTTAGATTTTCATTGAATAAGACAACAACACTCCCTTGGAATGGAGATCTCTGAGCCCTTATATCCTAATTAGAAGGTGGGACTCCCTTCTTTGCAACACTCTTCCCGTCTTCTGACTGGGATATGAAGGCTCAGGGGTCTCCATTTCTCCTTGTATCTGATGAAGAGTGATTTGATTTTTGAAAGCTTATACCCTGGAAATCTTGTTGGACTTTACGATGCTACTACACAGAGTTACACCCTTCTAAATTCATTGAAGCTGGGCATGCACTGTTAATCTGCAGTCGAGGCCTGCTACCAGCCTATCTTTGGTTATACGCCTGACAAGCTGCCATAAATCCAGAGACTTCATAAGACGTTGTAGCAGCCCTAATAGCTGACTAGCCTGATCTTGTAAAAAGCTAATCAGGGTTGCTACTTGGATGGGTTGACCACCTGGGAAGGCTGGGGCTGCTATGCAGAGGAAGCAATGGCAAACTAACTCTGCTCATCTGTTGCCTTGAAAACTTCATCAAGTGGAACTTCATGGGGTTGCTATGAGTTGGTTGCACCTCAACAGTACACTTAAGGCCTCTCTGAAAACCTGAAAGAAGACACATGCATTTGATAAACTAATTTAATATACTGAAGTAGAAAAGCAAAGTATAAAATGTAGTAAAGCTAACAGTTACTGACATCAGGAGGAACGGGAGAGAGAGTGTTCTTCACCAGTCTCACTTTTTAAAAATCTAGAACTTCTGACCTAAGTAACATAACCAGACCCTCATTCCTTCAGTATCGACAGCCAAATAGGATGAGTCATGCTTAATATTAAGCACCAGATCTAAGTAACCACAACTGTGTCAGATTAACAAAGCCTATTAATATTGAAAATGGGAATCCCTGGGGAGAATCCCAAAATGTAACCAAACAGACTTTGTTGGCTCTCAGAATGGAATTTGATAATTTTAAAAATGGCAATAGACTTCTGGCAAGCAGGCCAGAGTCATCGCAAGGATTACACAGTGTCTGTAAAGTAAATATTTGGTGAATAAGGAAATCCCATACACTTACTTAAACAGTGGCTTTAATTTGGATTTTAAACATAAAGCTGCTTCCACACAACATGCCTTTTTGTTCACAGCAACAATGAACCATACTGACTTGTCTCCACAGTTTCCCTGCAGCTACCATCTCACATACCCCGAAAGGGCTTTTTATTACTTTATTATTATTATTATTATTTACACTTTAAGTGCTTGGAGCAGTTTTGGAAACCAAGTGAGACTAGAAAATGGACTTCTTTCCCCACCTCCCATTTATTTATTTATTTATTTTATTTATAGTCTGCTCTCTCCACGAGCGGGCTCAGAGTGAATTGACAACATATAAATACATATATAAAACAATTAAAAGCATTGGTAGCAATCATGTAAATACAGCATTAAAACATAAAAAGCAGCTCATATTGCATGCTACATCTTGACACCTCAAGGTCCACAGGACAGGGTGGCTAAGATTCAGTCAATGAAGGTTAGGGCACGTATCCCCTCCCTGCTGGGAGGGGCTGGTTGGATGATTCATCTGCCTCAACTCCCACGAGCCTGGTGGAACATCTCCATCTTACAGGCCCAGTGAAATAATAGCAGATCTTGTTGCAACCGGGCCTCCACAGACAGGTAGGTGCCAGGACCGAGAAAGCCCTGGCCCTTGTTGAGGCAAGGCAAACCTCCTTAGGGCCAGGAATCACCAGTAGCTGTTTGTCTGCAGCCTTCATGGAGCAACCTCCATGGAATATAGGGTGAGTGACAGTCCCCTAGGTATGTTGGTCCCTGTCAGCTAAGGGCCTTGAAGGTCAAGACTAAAACCTTGAGCTTAACCCGGAACTCCACTGGGAGCCAGTGCAGCTGGCACAGAAGAGGTGTAATATGTGACTGGAACTACATTGTGACCAGTACTTGCAGCCTACAAATTGCCACGTTTCCCCCCCCCCCCGCCTCCTCTTGAAGCTCCTACCAGGAATGCTGCTTTGTTGGGCTCTGGTCTCCATGCTGTACCTGAAATAGGAGAGGAGCAGACAGCAGGGGAAGTGGGATAGGAAGTGGGCAGCAGCTTGTAGAGCAGGACTGGAAGTCAACAGAGAAGATCTCTTAGAAGGGACTGAGAAGAGAAAGGGGGGGCTATTCCTAGCCTGCAAGTGATGATGACAGCAGAACCTATTGGGGGGGGATCCTATTTTCCAGCCTCACTTGGCTTCCAAGTCAGTTCTATGTACTAATAATGTTTTTAAAAGGCAAACGAGTAAAAATCCGGGGGGGATGGCAACTATGAGGAGCTTGAAATGGTGCCATGTGGATAGGGATGTTTGAAAACCTGAACTTTCCCATGCAAACAGTGAGAAAACCTGTTTTAAGTCATTCAGTAAAGCAGGTTTGGGAAAATAGGGCAAAGTGGAGAAAACTCCAAAAAAAAAATAACTGGAGGATGATGTTGTGTGGATCCTTCAGAAATCGAGGCTCTGATCTAAAGCAAAGCCAGACCAAAATAGCCATGTGGAAGCAGACTAAGACTTGTGCATAAGGGTTCAAATCGAATTACGTCTAGTCCAGCATTCTACTTACAACTGCAACCAGCCAGAAGCATGTAGGATTCCACAAGCAGGGCATAATGGCCTCTTCCTAAAGTTTATCATCAGCTTTCGACCTTCAATGATATGTTACCTCTACATTTACTTGTCGTCATGACCAATAGCTACTGAAATATACATCCCACGTGAATTTGTCTAATTCTTTTTAAAAACACTGACAGTCGCGCTAGTACAAATCTTCTCTGTATTGTTCCAATTTTAGTATATGTACTGTCAAAGCTTTGATACAGAGAAGGTTAGCATGGCTCCTGCACAAGATGATGTGCTAGTGGCTACTGCTACATCTTATTTAGTGAATTCTGTGTTAATAATGCATGGTATAAACTAAGTACCACCTCCAATTTGCAGTAATGAATGTATTGCCAATCAATATCATTTAGTGTCCCCAGATTCTAGTACTATTAGAGGAGGGGCAGAAAATCTCATATACATTTCAAAGGGGCCTGGGAAGACCGAATCTGATCACAGTTCTCTTGTAGAAGAAATAGTACTGCTAAAAGGAACCTCCCTCAAACACCTGAAGGGCTTTTTACATGGGTAGGAGGGCTGTACTGTAAGGAACTGGTCCAAAGAGATGCATTGGTAAAGATATAGGGACTATAGATTATACTACTGTATACTGTCTGTTGCTGTAAGTATGTTCCTAGTAGGTAATTTCTGAGCTATTTAATGTTATGCTTAATTACCTATGCTTTGTTTTAACTGTCAGATTTCTCCTTTTCAAATTTTTGCAAATTTTGCACTTACATACCCTATTGCATTGGTTATAGAATGTTCCAGCTATTCATCATATTGATTTACACAATATAATCCACCTTCTTGAGTCTCTGTGAGAAAGGCAGACTATAAATAATGTAAATAAAATAAATGAAAATAAAATGAAATATACCACTCTGAAAAGTCAACATTGGCTGCCTCTACATGAGAGACAAAAACATGCCCACAAGCAAACAGCATGGGAATGAGTGGGAAGAGCATCCACCACACTCTGTCCCTGTGCAGTGTCCTGAGCCCATCTGTGGGGAGGGCGGGGTATAAATCAAATAAATAAATAAATTCTGACCCACCCACCCCATATTCCTTCTTCCTTATCTCTGTCACCTCTGTGCACAGGACAGTGTATGGCTCAGCAGGGAAAGTAAGAAAGCTCTTGAAATGGTCGAAAAGGGGAGGTAGTCCACTGCAGTAAACTGTCTTGCATCATTTTAAAGCAGAGCTTAGCTCTGTCCCTCCTCCCCATGGTTGCAGTGGATGGAGACATCCAAACAGACTCCCTACTAGAGATGGGCACGGTCGGCATTACGATAGAAAAATACCCACGATAATGGCGTTCGTGCGATCAGGAGTCGGGACCCGGCGGATCGGTGCCATCCACGGCGACTGATCCAGCGTTCGGGGGGGGGGGCTTCATCGGGGCTTGATTCCGGCCATCGGGATCTGATCGGGGATGCAGACAATCAGGCACCAGTAATCTATTCCCGGGGCAACGGAGCCAGGGGAATGCCTGAGCTGTGTTTGCCCTCCTTCGGTCGCCCTGGAAACCCGAATGGAAGCCCAGCTTTCCTTGATTAGCAGGGCTTCCTTCCAACCACGGAGCAGCAACGCACTCACCAGTTGGGAGAAGAGACCCAGGGGAGGGAGGGGGAAGGGGGTGTTCTGTAGCCATGGGCACTCCAAATGTTTTTTAAAAAACGGGGCTTTGTAGGAGGAATGGCTGTTTTTCTGTTTGTCACTGTTTTTAACCTGCTTTTAAAACACTGTATTTTGTGGGAAAACCTCATTCACAGCTCTGTGTGTGTGTTTAAAATATGCTTTTGGAAGATTGGCTGCTTGCTTTTAAAATCGGGTGAGGAGGAATGGAGGATTCTGTCCCTGCTTTTTTTGAAAAGCTGGCTGAAACATGTTGACGGGGTGTCTCTCTCTCTCTATTTGGAGAGGCAGGGACGGATTAAAAACTCCCCCCCTCTGCTCTGTGTGTGTGTGTGTGTGTGTGTGTGTGTGTGTGTGTGTGTGTGTGTGTGTGTGTGTGTGTGTGTGTGTGTGAGAATGTCCCCTCCCTGAGGGGAGGCGGCTCATCGCTGGGTTAAAAACTTCCCCCCCTCTGCTCTAAGTGTATGTGTGTGTGTGTGTGAACGTCCCCTCCCTGAGGGGAGGCGGCTCGTCGCTGCCTCCCCATGCCCACTGGGCCTGGGGGTCGCTGCCACCACCCACCTTCCCACATAGCTGAGAACAGCGGGGCGCCCCTCCGCTTTGGCCTGCCCGATCTGATCCATGGATCGGAAACGGGAGATGGTGTGGATCGGTGATTTGGGGCCGTTGCCAGCGCCTATCCCCGATCAGCTTGATTGGTAATTTTTTTTGGATCATGCCCACCTCTACTCCCTACCCACAGCCATCCCACAATTCACTCTTTGTACTGGATCAAAGGAGGTTAGGGTTGCCAGCTCCAGGCTGGGAAATTCCTGGAGATTTGGGGAGTGGTGCCTGGAGAGAGCAGCATTTGGGGAGAGGAGGGACCTCAGCAGGGTATAATCCCATAGAGTCCTCCCTTCAAAGCAGCCCTTTTCTCCAGGGAAACTGATCTCTATGGCCTGGAGATCAGTTGCAATTCCAGGAGAACTCCAGCCACCACCTGGAGGCTGGCAACCCTAAAGGAGGTTTTTTTAAATCTGGTTATAGAGGAAAGCTCCAAGAAGCAACAAGCTGTGCTCAGAATAACCACAGCATCCTGTAGACATCAGTCTAGGATTCCTGCATTTCATGCAGGGAAAAATCCCATGTGGAAGCAGCCATTTGCTTTTCAGAAAGCCACATTTTTTCCAGATTATGCTTTAGTTCTACACACAATGAATTTTGCCCATTGTGAGTTCATAAGTGAGTTCAATCACTTATATATGGGGAGCAACAACTTTGTTTTGTGTGTCTCTGTGTGTGTGTTGCTTACTGTACTTCAGGCCCAAAACCTGTGAGGGGAAATTCTTTGGGAATTGTAATATGCAAACAGGAATATCATTTGAAATATCAAGGCGGGAGGGAACCACTATATTTATTAGCCAATATTTGTATACTTGATATTTGGTTTGAAAGTTCCTTTATAATTTGCTAATCATAACCTCTGCTTCCTGTGGTTTTAAGCATTTTTAGCCATTCAAAATGTTCCATTATCAAAAATCAGTTAACTGCATGATTTACTCAGGCTGATCTCACTAGCTTAAAGCTCCCTGTAAACCATATCCCTTAAAAGAATGGATTGTTAAATTAGCTGAAATTGCACTTTTGAGAAACTGAACCAGGTGTGATTTGAATGCACATTTTCCTTAATCTTTATACCAAGCAGAGGCTTGAACTTTAGTTTAAAAAAAAGATTATAAGAATTCTAGTTATTTTCTTCTTTGTTCTGAAATAGAAATTCTTTATTTACCCATTATGTGGATATAGTTTTCAAGTGTCCTTTCTTCTAGATGACTGCCCTTGCAATAAAGGCCCTTCAGTAGATTCCATTTAGTATTCATATTTCACAATTACTACTATCACCAGGAGAACATTCACTAGAGAGGCCCAGAAACTGCTCCAATATATTTTGTACCATTATGGAATAAATAATATGTGTTGTCTATATAGATGGATAAATTATGATTTCTCTGTTTTTCATTTGGAGTGATTCCTCATTAACAGGATTAGTTGGTTTTTAGGGGTAAATTGTATTTCCTTCTTTTGTTTTGGCCTGAAATCTATTAGTTATATAAATTGCTGATTGTATTTCTTATTAAATATTCAGATTTCCCTTCAATATTCCTTATTATAAACTCAGAGGGAGTGGGAAATGTTGTCTTCCATAACCGAAATGGAAACACCTGGCAGATTATTTGTAATTCTAATCACTTTTAAGCTATTGGCCTTCATTACACAGCCCACAGAGTGCTGGTGGCCCACAACGTGTATAATTGTAAACGGCCATAAATTAGTAACATGGCCTCCATCATTTAGTATAGAAGGAGATATTGTTAATCCAAAAGAACATGGTTGAAAAGATGAGTTACTACATGTATATCACTGTAATTACTGAAAAGTAGTATATGACAATTAGTTGTATTCAGTCTGTCATAAAGAAATACCGTCAGCCCCTCAAGCTTTGTGGAGCTGCTATCTGATGTTTACTAATTTTGAATAGTGCTTCAGTAAATAATTATATATAACTTTTCTGACTTGATTTGTTGATTGTTAATTATATTATTTATGATATGAATTAAGAAAGTAAAAATTAGACATTTGTACTTGCAAAACATACTCTTTAATATTACATCTCTTCAGTCCAATGCAGCCATTGGGAGGCAGAAGATAACAAAATGGGAAACTGAGTAGGGTAGGAAAAAGTCTATACAAATCCCCATCCTTTACCCAAAAAAATCACGCGGGGTCACAGTGAAACTATGGCAAGCTAAGAATGGCAAATACATTCCTCCTTGATGCCACCGAGAAATATCTCTGGCGTTGGGGGCAGTACAGAGGTATTAACCCTTGATCTGCTAAAGCAGGAGTTTTACTGGCTGAAGAAAATCAAACAGTCTGCTGCTTACTTCCCCATAACTTAGCATGACCCACCCCCTCCATGATTGGTTCAGGGACCCTGAGTTGCTTGAACCTACTCAGATTGTCACAGGCCCCAAACCAATCATCAGAGATTTGGTTGAGTCTAGAAGTATGCTTCCTCTGAGCTCAGCTCCCTAAGTGATGATTTTATGAGAAGAAACATAACCCCTCCCCTAACATACTGTAAGTATATGAGACAATGACCCTCTTCCTTCACTAGGGCTGGAGGAAGGAAATGCTTGTCCTTCAAAGGAATGGGTAAAGAAAACTCAGAGATTACTTTTCAATAGATGAATACTTGCTTCATTGAAGAAGTAACAAAAAGAGATGGATGGGGAGAAAGCAGGCAAAAGAATGTGTAAACAGGATGAGGAAGGGGGCGGAATATGGAAGGCATTATTATTAGACAGACAGTGTTCACTACCTCTGGAACATGAACTAATGTCAGAAAGGACAAGGTTCTGACAAGGGAGGACTTGAAGGAAAACATCATCTCGGAAAATTATAACAGTGAAATAAAATCATGAAATAGAGCTTTGATAAACTTCTGCTTAACAATATATAAGGGCATCCAAAACATCATCTTAACTTTTGTTTGATGTGTGTCATACTGTTTGTGGTAATCAGAAGCACACAGAGTAAACATTCAAAAATATAATGTGCTTAAACTAGAATTTTAGTTCTCTAAGAAAATAGAAGCTGGCATGGGTAAATTGATCACACCTTGAAAGTAGGCCAGTTTGCATCATCTTTGTCACAGAGATTAACAAAGTGAGATGAGTAAACAGGGTCCACTTAACAAGCAGGGGAACAGGAGGCCGTGTATGGGATTTAATTGCTCCAGTTGTGCAGCTTCTTTCTAAGAATGAGAGAAGTATCCTAAACTTTGAAACTGAAGCTTTTAGGCTGACCAAGCAACAAATCAATTAAGTTCAACATAATGCAGATTATTTATGTATTTACTTCATTTATACTTTACCTTTCTTTCCAAGGAGGACCCAAAGTGGCTTAAACATTGTTCTCCTCTCCTTCAATTTTATGCATCATAAACCATGGCACATCAGTTTCTCTTCTTGGCTACATTCTACCTCCCTTGCTCCGAGTCCTGAAATCAGCAGTAGGGACTCATGAGACTGGAATTTTCAGCACCTCCACAGATTTATGTACTTCACTTATAGCCAACTTTTCTGCTCAGAGGAGATCCAAAGTAGCTTACATAATTTTTGTATCCTCCATTTTAGTTTCACAACAACCTTGTTAGGAAGGTTAGGCTGAGAGGTTATGATGGGCCTAAGGTCATCTGGAAAGCTTCTATTGGTAGAACAGGGATTCAAAGCTGGATCTCACAGATCCTGATCTAACACTCTAACTATTACATCACGTAGCCTTTTTGAGAAAGTTAACGTGAACAAGAAAATGGCCCATAACTTGGAATTTTCTCAGTCATCTTCCTATTTTCCTAGGCAAAGTTCTTAGTGATAGTGATCTTTTCAGAGAACATCCCAGCTCTATCATGTAAAGCTGATTATTTGGAAGAAGTACTAGTCACTAGGCAAGCAACAGTATTGCCATAGGAACAAGCAGGATAGTAAGAACAAAGCTACCCCACCCCAAACAAATGTAGTCTTTCACTACCAAGACTTCCACTGTTTTCCCTAAGGGTATACCATAGAATTTGACAGTGCCTTATTTATTTTGAATATTTTATCATGCCTTTTGTTCAAAGAGCTGAGTAGTATATGTGATTATATCCTCCATTTTACCCTCACAAAACCCCTGTGAGGTACGTTAGGTTCAGAGATTTATTTGCCCAAGGTGAATTTCATAGCAAGAATTTGAACCCGAGTCTTCCCAGATCTTGTTTGACGTTGTAGGTACTTCAGCACAGTGGTTCAGCCCCCACATCAGTTTGTCCAAATTCATTTTACTTCTGCTTTATTACAAGAAATGTGCTGTTTGATGCCAAAGGGTGCCACAAAATATATACCACCTTCTCAGCTAAGAATGTGAGGTACTTCAAAGAAGGATGGAAAATGTCATCAAATCCTCAAATCCCTGTGAAACGAACATTTACACACCATGCAAGAAATTCATTTTTATTTTACTTTCAAGCATCCTACCACTTTTCAGCATTGGTGTCTGGCTGGCAGCTGCTGTCCCCTAGGAGCATCATTTCATGGAGCTCGGTGGACTGCAGCAGGAGGGAAGAGGCAGAAAGTCTTTTGTTCATGAAAAACAACCTTTGGATTCAGTCTTTAAAATGTTATGCAAAGGAGTCAGATGTTCTTGGATCTGAGCTGTGATGAAAGCCATACAGGGATGGAGGCATTGCGCACAATCCTATTCATGGGGAATATGCCATAGAGTACCTTTTTGGATCAGTGCAATCTTGCAAGTACAAAAAGTGCATTTTCTTCAAAGGCTACATTGCAAGAACCATAATATATAATAGTTAACTCAAAACACAAGTAGACACACCCATGCCAATGGTAAAACAAATGCTACTTTGTAACCAGGTGCTTGTAGCCACTGGCCATCTCCATCTCATAGCCTGGCCTGAACCCAGACTGAAAAGGGTCCAGAGCACCAGAGTTGTCCAAGAAGACCTGGAGCTGGTCTTCTACTGCTCTATCAATCACTTTGCCTAGAAAAGGCACAATGGAGACTGGGTGATAGTTGGCCACATCATTTTTGTTTAGAGATAGTTTCTTACATTATAAAACATAATAGTGAGAATTTGAACCAACAGAAGAGGATGAAAGTAGACATGTTTGTAGTTTTGCCTTTGTTTGCTCAACAATACGGATATTAAAACATGCAGTGCTTTTCTTTAGTTCCCTCATCCTTGACCACTAAGCTGAGCAGCAAGTAAGATAAAACAGAGGGGAAAGAGCCATTACTGGGACAATCCTACACAGACTTACTCCCACTCTGAGCCTGTTGATTTCAGTTGGCTTAGGCTGGAGTAACTGTGCAGGAAATCTCTTAAGGATTAAAAGCACTAAAACGGTGATTATCTGAACAAGAATCCTTTGAAATCAGTTTGTAGGATGAGGTGAGTAAAGCTACTGGTTGTAGCAATACCTGGCACTGATCCCTGGGGCAGCTAATACTGGGACAGCTAATGCTTCATGTTTAAAAAATAAAACAACAGACACAAATGTAACATATGTGACAAGTCAAATGTTTTTTAAAAATCAGACTTTAGTGATTTAAAATAACTAAAGACAATGCTGCAATAATACACAGCAGCAGTTAAAAATAATAAGATTTTATTTAAAAGGTAAATAAACAACAGTTCTTTCATGTGTACAATGGTTAATCTATTAAATATTCAAAGAAATTGTACAAATAATGTATGTATATAAAGTAAGACAAACCTTAAGAAAGCAAAATAAAATCACAAATGACATTTAGTAGAAAACCATGAAAGGAAATTGTCTTTAATTAGTTCACAGTTGGAGATTTGTTCATAGTGCTTATTTTAGTTAAGTCTTTCACTGGGGAGAAACAAGCTATTTAACTTTCAAGATCCTTGGAGGGGAGGAAGCTATGAACCACCCAACTTGCAGACAGATGAAAATAATTTCTAATTTATTTATTTAGATATACATTTCATTATATGGGGTTCACATTTTTCTATTCTTTCTTCAAAAGATGAACCTATTTTCTGAAATAAGATATTTTTTAGAAACAATTTGTACACAATGGTACACAATTTGTACACAACAACCATCGTTCTCCAGCCGTGAAAGCCTTCGACAATACATACAATTTGTACACAATTTATAATACTGAATTCTGAGTATCTACCATGTTGGTGTTATTTTATATTATTTGTCATGTCTGTAGACTTGTTAATGTGACATCAAATTAAAGCACAAAACATATAGATACGCTGAAAAAGTTTTCTCATTGCTGCCCCCCAAAGCAAAATGAAAACTAGCTGGTATTCATCTGCCCATCATTTTTAGTCTGTAGCCAGGGGTGAATTGGGAAGCCAAAATGGCCCTGGAAAAGGGCCATGCCACCTCCTGCCACCACACATTCCCTTCACCTGACAAAGCCTCAAAGAGCCAGCTGGAGAGAAAGGATGTGCTCCCCCTTGCAGGCTGCACCCTACCCAAGCCAACAGGTCAAAGGTAAGGCCTGCCATGCTTCCCCTCTTCAGACACATTATGCCTTCTCCTCTCCAGCCTGAGCATAGTAAGATTGGTAAGGGGCAGTACAGTTGATGCCATGCTCCTCCTTGCTGGTTGTGCTACATCTGTTCTCGCAAGGCAAAGTCAAGCCCTGTTGTGCCCATGCCCCTTCTCACCTTCTTTACTGTGCCAGTACAGGGGAAAACTGGGTGCCACTGCACCCATGTTCTTCCTTGGCAGTGGTGCTGTCAAAGAGTATGAGTGCTGTTGGCATAAGGTGAAACTGGGGGCCACTGTTTCTATGCTTCTTTTTGCTGGCCTGGGTGCAGTAGGGCTATCAAGGAAAAATGGTGCTGCTGGTACAGGACAGAGCTAGGCACTACTGTGCCTGTGCTGTTCGTCGTAAGTCTGGATGTGGAAGGGGCAGGGAGGAGGAATAATGGTGCCACTGGCATAGGTACTGCTGGGCTTATTCTCTACACTGTCCTAGGCAAAGAGGAGCATAGGCACAGCAGCTCCCAGCTACAACCTATGTCAGTGACACCTGTATTTCTCCTTGTCAGGTCATTTGTGTGTAGGGTTGCCAGGCCCCCTCAATCTCCCAGCGGGGATTAGGGCCTGGCTCGTACCTCTCTTCTGAGGTGGGTGTGCGCGCATGCACGTGAAGCGTGATGATGTCACTTCCCGGAAGTGATGTCATCATGCCACCCTCCCCCCCTGAGTGTCCACGCTCCGCAGGGGCTCGCGTTGGGGGCTGCTGTGGAGCGCAGGAACGCTCCTGCACTCCACAGTGGCCCAAAACATGCCTGTGGATTAGGCCCGGCTTGAACAGCTGTGGAGTGCGGGAGCGCTCCTGCGTGCCGCTGCGGCCCAAAATGGGCCCAATCTGCACCAAAACAGGCCTGATCCATGGCCATTTGGCATGGGTCAGGCCTGTTTTGGGATGCTGCACCACGCGGGAGAGCTTCTGCACTCCACGGCGGCTCAAGAAGGGCCTAATCCAGCCCAAAATGGGCCCATTTTGAGGTGCTGTGGAGCGCAGGGGCGCTCCTGCATGCCACAGCATCCCAAAATGGGCCCAATCCACGGGAGCGCGCAGCTCTGCAGGGGAGCACGCACAAAAGGTGTGTGGCCCCTACTAGCCAGGTAAGTGGGGGCGGAGTGTGGGGGTGAGGGCAGGGGATCCCTTGCCCCCACTGGGGGTCTGGCACCCCTATTTGTGTGGCTGGGTGGGGTTTAGGTCAATAACCCTGAGGGTTTCTCCCAATAAAGTAAATGGCCAGTCTATCCCTGCCTGTAGCTGAATTACTGTGGTGTGGTGTTTTGCATGCCAAAACTGCACTGGGGGGAGAAGTTGTTTCCCAGTTTTGCTGCTCCACATAAAGTATTCTGTGAACATGGAGCAGCAAAAACATGGAAACCGCCCCCCCCACCCCTGCACATGCTGTTTCAGCATGAGAAAATGCTTTGGAGGGGACTTCAGGAGCCCTTCCTCACCCTGCCCCCACAGTGGAATTCTGAGCCCATTTGTGCTCTCCTTTATTTTTTAAAAAGCCATTCCCTGCAGCTGTAGTGTGGCTGTGGGGAACTGAGCCACACTAAAAAGCTGAGCATCTAGTTTGGCCCTGTTATTCTCATCTTCTCAGTGTTGTGAAGGTAAAATGTTACCCTGATCTCCTTGGAGGAATTTGCAGATAGGTTTGCAGATATATTTGAGAGAAAGCTATCCAAGCTAAGGCAGAAAGGAGCATTCGTTGCGGAATCAGTCCAAATGTCTGCCTGCAATGAGTAGGAGTGTGGACCTGCCCCCTCTTAAGATTTGTTTCTAAAAAGTAAGAACCAATTTCTCATTTTTAAACTCATATCCTAATAAGAAATATATGGCAAATAAGTGCTGATAAATGGGCTGTTTTGTTAATCAAAACAGACTTCGCACTTGGAACCTAATAATTAATTTTATATAATACCAGTTTTGCTCAAAAACAAGCTGAATTAAATTTCATGGTATAGGCTAGTATTTATTTATTTCATTTTGTCTCAATTCAGTAGACATGGTGAATTCTCTTACTAAATATTCTTTCTCCACTCCCCTTACGTGGTGGAAACAAAGTTACATTATGGTACATCAGCAATTCCTTACCAAAGATGGAAGGTTTTCCTCAGCTTTAAACACAAGGTGACCTCAGTGCCTTTGGATTCTCAGTACAGTACCTTTTCTGTTTGTGGTGAGCATTTGTGTTTACAGAAGACAAGGAGGACAATTTTCACCAATTCCTTTTCTCACTACTGGCCGTCTTTGATCCCCATGATATTCCTGGGGCGCCACTGACCCACAGGGACACAATTTGGGGGAGAACAGAAGTCTGTAACGGGAATGTGAAAGGAAAGTCGCTTTATACAATAGAGTTCCACGCCTACATCTTCAAGTGGCTCACCAAGTGTGGCTTCAATCCTGAGAATTTCTCACTTACGTTGGAGAAAAGTTTATTGAATTTAATAAGACTTACTTTCAGGAGCCCTTCCTCACCCTGCTGTAGGCTGGGTGTATGATTACGCTATTATTCTACAAGTGTTCTTTCAGACTATAATACTGTCACCAGTGCTAGAACCAATTGTTGTTTATTACTAAGCATTGTGGAAACGTGGGAAATACCTGATTAAGTATTAACTTCCTAATGCAATAATGGCACTCTGTTTCTGTCAAGAACTATTTAGTATTATCCAGCTACGCTAATACCAAAAGCAGAGCAACATTAGCAGAGCATGAGGGGGGAGAACTCATAGTTGCACATCTAGTTGCACATCTAGTTGCACGTGTACCAAGAGAATGGAGAACCTACTTCCCTGTTGCATATCTTTAGCTAGAGGCTAATAATCAGGATATCCAAAATAATACTGACTTGCTTTTATGTTATTAAAATGTGTATGACTAAATTAACCAGCCTTATGGAGCCATCATAAGCAACTTCTAAGTCCATTTTATTTAGTCAGGTGAGTCCTGTCCTGCCAGTGCAGTGTAGTGGTTAGACTGGGATCTAAGAGACCCAAGTTCAAATCTCAACTCTGCTATGGAGGCTTGCTGGGTGACTTTGGGCCAGTCACTCTCTCTCTGACTAATGTACCTCAAAGGGCTGTTGTGAGGCTAAAAAAAATGGAGGAGAGTAGAACAATGTAATCTGCTGTGGGCCCTCATTGTGGAAAGAGGCAAATGAAGTAAATAAATAATATAACTAAACTGTGTGGCAGACTTATGATGGACAAGGGAGAGTTTGCCTTGTCTGGCTACAGCTAAACGCCTTTAAAAGGGGAGGAGGAAGACTGGAATGTTAGATGAGGCAGGGGGGAAATGTTTAACTGCTGACCATCTGTTGAAAGGCAGGGAGAGAAAAACAGGAGGGTTTAGGTGGGTGAGGTGTTAGGAGGTATCCTAGTTAGGCAGGGAGTCAATAGGGACTTTAGATATGAAGATAGGTAGGATTAGGATGCTGTTCTTTCCAAAACAGTTAAAAGACAAAAATCTGTCTATTCTATATTTAAAAGTCTGTACCTTTCAAAGATCTTAACATGT
Source organism: Eublepharis macularius (assembly GCF_028583425.1). Classification (NCBI taxonomy): domain Eukaryota; kingdom Metazoa; phylum Chordata; class Lepidosauria; order Squamata; family Eublepharidae; genus Eublepharis; species Eublepharis macularius. Next base: position 81,636,286 of record NC_072796.1, on the reverse strand, counting down.
ATGCGTATTCTCCCAAGACTCAACTCTCAGTTACTTTGTTATATTAAGAGCAGGAAAAGGTGGGAAAATAGTCACTATTACCAGTTACCAGTTAAATAAAGTTGTTTGGGTTTTTTCCCTGAATCTAGTGCGTGTTATCTTCAATATGATAAGCTGTCTAGGGATCATATAAATGTAAGGAAAGATGTCCTGTGAGGATTAGTTTGTCCAAAGAATATATCTTCACCTGAGAGGTATAAAAAGTAGGGTGTGTTTGGTGAAGTGGGACACCCTGGTTCAGCCTGAGGGACTTTGAGGAAAGGCTTAGATCAGGGGTTAGTCATGACAAGACTCTGACATACAGTGCTAGCTAGGGTTGCCAACCTCTAAGTGGGGGCTGGTAGGGTTGCCAGATGGAATAGGAAAAAAATGGACCTACCAGATTAGAATTTTTTGCACACATCCATCCATACACTCACCAGATGATGTCACTTTCAGAAGTTACATCTTCCGCCATCCCCCAGGCAGCTTTCGCTGGGCCAGCCCCACTGAGGGGCAGAGCGCAGAATGTGGCCAGCCCAGGTTGTGGTGGCACCTTCTTCTTTCGCCTGGTTCAGCCTTGCTGTGGGTCAGGACGCCAGAGTGAGGCCAGCTCAGGTCACAGTGATGCCTCCTCTTCTCTGGGCTAGATGTTTGGTATTTTGATCTTACTTCCTCCGGACAGTCCAAAAGAATATTGAACTGTCTGGGTGAATACCGGACACCTGACAACCCTATGGGCTGGAGATCTCTCAAAATTGCAACTGATTTGAGGACTACGGAGATCAGTTCCTCTGAAGAAAATGGCTGATTTGGAAGGTGGACTGCACAGTATTATGTCCCACGCAGGTGGGACGTTATGTCTCCCACCATCCCCAGGCTGTACCCCCAAATCTCCAAGAATTTCCCAAACCAGAGTTGGTAACCGTAGCACTAGCAGTTATATACACACACATACTTTTGATGAGATTGGGAACCTGTTTGAAACAAGTTTGAAAGGTTTAATAATTGTTCTTTCTATGTAACTAGTTCCTACCGTATTATTATGAAAAAAACATATATTAAATATAAGCATAGAGGAAAGGTTTAATACCTAGGCTCTACCTTCATGGCATTGATAAAACTGAGAAGCTATGCCTCATTGTTTAGTGACAAAATTAATGAATATTATTATCCATCTTTCTCTCCACCTTTCCTTCCATCTACATTCCTCACAAGTATTTACTGAAACATTATACTCTTTAATATTTAACAAGACATGTTCTGCTTTGACAAAGAAATTGTTTAAATTTTAGTTTTTTGAAGCTGTTTTTAAAGCTATAATGCATGTGAACAGTTTGTGTGAAATCCTTATGCAATGTAATGTGATATATTATGATATGAAATTAGACCAGGGGTCAAATCCCTAGTAGGTCATCAAGCTCACTGGGGGACTTTGGGCTAGTCACTATTTCATAGCATAGTCTACCTCACAGGGTTGTTGTGAAGATAAAATGGAGGATATATTCTGTTCTCAGCTCCTTGGAAGAAATGCAGGGAACAACATACAATAGTTAGTCTGGAAACTGTTTTACTAGTCTTTTAAAGGTCAGAAATAGTCCAAAATGTATATTGGAACATTTCAGAAGCATTATAAATACTTGCTTAACCCTCTCAAGGAAAAAAACCTGATCACACTACTTTGGAATTGGGGTCAAAATGACCCCAAATTACAATCCAAAAATGGAAACCCGATAGCTCTCTCAATCATGGCCATTAGCTACTAAGAAAAAAAATCAGGCCTCAAGAATAACTTTCTTCAGCAATAAAGGACAAAGAAATGTAAAATCTGGAATCAGGGTCAAAAATACCCCTCATTGAAAATATCTAATCCTCACAGAAATGTAAATGGGGTAAAATTGACCCCCACCACTTTTAAAGCACAAGACAGTTTATTTTAAAGAAAGCAATCATTTTAACTGTTATAATATTGAAACTGCCACCATGTGTGATTTGCCCACCATTGCCATGTGTGACTTGCCCACTATTGCCACCATGAGCGACTTGCCTGGCATTGCCACCATCTGTGAGCTTCCTGCCGCTGCCACCACGTACGAGTTGCCTGCTGTTGCCACCATTTGTGACTTGCCACTATTGCTACCATGTTTGACTTGCCCGTTGTTCCCACCATGTGCCTGACTCACACCTGGTGGCAGCAGCAGGCAAGTCACACATGATGGCAATTTCAGCATTATAACAGTTAAAAATGATTGCTTTCTTTAAAATAAACTGTCAAGTGCCTTAAAAGTGGTAGGGTCAATTTTACCCCATTACATTTCTGTGAGGATTTGATTAGTTCAATTAGGGGCATTTTTGACCCCAATTCCAAATTTTATTCTTTGTCTTGCATTGCTGAAGAAAGTTATCCTTGAAGACAAGGCACATAACAGACCCTTGCAATGGAAAGGGTCATTCCATTCCTTCCAGTTAAAGGGTTAATTAAAAAGAAGAGAAAATGTCTGCATTCTTTTTGCTAGCCTTCTTGTAACCTGCCCTCAGGCTGCGCCTGTTGGAGCCTTACAATTAAGAGCTCTTCCTGAATAACAGGGAAACAATCAGCTCAGTGGACAGATGCCTATGGTTTATTCCAGACTGAATGACCCCTTCAAGTCTGCAAAATGTGAAGAGGTTTATATGATGCCTGCAAACATGCCCAGGCTTATCTTGCAGGGGGCTAGAATGACTCCATTTTCCAAAACTGTGATACAGTTCAATTTGTGCTTTTCAATGTGGCTATGGGGCAGAAGTGAAGCTTTGAGAGAGCTCAGCACACAGGGCTTTTACCTGATCCTACTATATACACAACAATTCAGGTTGCAAACTGTAGTTTCCTTGGGAGTCATTGCGACCCCCAATAGCAAAAGTAGTGTAAAACCTCCAAGCCAAAAGTGTGCTATTTTTGCACAAAAAGTATCTATGGATATAAATTCTGTTGAAAAACTTTAGTTTTCACGATTTGCTTCACCTTCCTATAAAATGGAGATAATAGGTGTTGGTTTATCTATGTATAAATGGAAACAGTGCTAAAATTATTTTTCAATATTTGTTGGGGTCACTAGATCCCCCAACTACAATTATGCAGAATATTTTCACTTTCAAGCCAAGTTTATTGGGGGCCAGAATGACCCCCTTTATACTTTTGATGAACCTCAAACTTAAGGAAGGAAGTGTGGAGGGAAAAGATGGACTTCAGGGCATTGGAGTTCATTGAGGAGAAAGCATAACAGGAGATTGGTGTCTGTAGAAAGTTTTAAATTGGTAAACAATTTTTTTTCAATGACTTCTGGGGTCAAAATAACCCCCGTTACCTTGTGAGGATTAATGAGAAAGCCCTCGAGAATCATAGAATGATTATTGGTCTATTTTATTTTTGATACTACTAACTTTTTGAATGGTCCTCTCAACAACAATAGAAGAATCAAGAATATTGATCAATGCTCAGAGGGAAAGAATGACTTTTACAATTTCCTCAGCTCTCAGAAAGAATGTGTAGGCAAATCTTAGTTTTTCAGAATTTTTTTTTCTGGTTTCCAATTTCCCCATTATGATTGGTGATATATAACAGCAGCGTCTCAGGATCTTCACTGCAGCCCTAACTAACCCCATGAAACCATTTTCTCTGATATCCCATCACAGTCTCTATATATCAGGCATCTTTTGGGCTAGAGCATTCCTTCACAAATCTAGGAAGCAGCATGGACTTAGTCCAAACGTTAATAGAAACAAGAGAAGCAAAAGCACAAGCTCTTTTTCCACCTGTTACAATCTGTGGCATAAGACTTACAGAGCTAACCTGTAATGATATCCCCATAAACTAGACCTATGTAAACGTCCCAACTGAGTGAGCATTTGCAATGCAGGGAAGGAGAACTGGCACAATTATGCTGGCCTCTACCTACTGCCTCGCTGTGACCATCAAGTGGCTTGCATAGGGCAAACGTGGAGGAAGTACCCACACACACATCCCCTTCCCTGTAATCAGTACCACCAGTGTCGCTGATCACAGGGTATGTGTGTGCACTTCCTCTGTGTGTTCACCCCACACAAACCACCAGCAATCCCAAAGAGACAGGGGGTGGGGCTAGCATGCTTGTGCCTGATCTTTCTCCCCACATGATGAGTGCGCACACAATTGGGATGTCTGCATAGGACTTCTACCATTGCAGAAAAGATGAAGTTGACTGTTGCTTCCTCTGTCTCGAAAGTAACTCAGCTGTATCTATAACTTTGGCACTACATCACCAGAGATACATTAAAACAAAGAGTCTCTCTACACAAGACATCTGGCATGTGTTCTTCAAGTATCAGGTGACACAATGTTTCCTGGGAACTGTAGTTTTAAAAGAGTCGGTTGGGATTGCTGTGGAGAGGAAGTTAGATTATAAGCATTTTTCTAGTGTAGTTTATGGGTGCAAGCCTTTAGTCTCTCCTTCCCCCCCCAACTCCAGCTGGAATCTGCCAGATCTTAAAATAAATTTTTTCAAAGACAGAGCAGGGTGAGATCGCTGCGGGAAGAGGAACTTTGCAATTCCACCTGGCGGAGGGGTGGGGAGAGAAACTTTTAAAAATGACTTTTAAGTCATTTTTTAAAGATCTGCCAGGGCGAATAGGAACGAACATTAAATGTGCATCACATTGAAAGTAATGAAATATGGGTGGATGGTACTCATACACAGATGCACATTCTGATTTGCAGTAATTAATATTAGATTTTTACCCATTGTTCAGGATCTGAAGAGGACGTGAAAACGTATTCCCACCTGCTGATCTTTTTAGCTGGACCTGGACACTAGGGTGTAACTTCAGTACCTGTTCATCCAGTGAGAATGAAAAGCACCTAAAGCACTTGTGTATTTCTGATAGTCCCTCATACGCCTGTCTAGAAACCGTGATATTATACTTTAGTCAATTTGGAAAACACTCTAGGAAAATACTAGGAGTACAATTGTTCCCTAAATGGGTTCACTACTGAGGAACAGAGGGTCCCCATTTCTCTTCTGTCTCCCTAAGCATAAGCCTGCAGGTTGTTACAGGAAAGGCAAGATCTCTGTGCACCTCTCACATTCCCATCCAGTCCTCCTCCTGTACTTGGTCAAGTTATGCATGTGCCAGGAAAAAGCAATCCAATTCTATTCTTCATTGTGCTGTTTTTTAATTTTGTTCCTTTTCTAAAATAATTCAAAAGATTTGAGTGGCAGTGTAATCACGTAACCATATTTATACTTTAGTAAGTGCCCCCAGGAAAACTAGGTGCTAAACAAAATGGTAGAAAAGACACTGTTCTGCTCAAAAACTTCTTATTTCAGACTAGTAACAAAGCTCGTTGTGGGAAAAAATACAACAGGCTCTAGAAAGGGGAGGGCAAGCAGGCAGGCATTGCCTCCTCGTCTGTGACTTATCCCGGCTGGGTGAAGGCAGGGGGCAGACATTGCCACGTGTTCCACTCCTGATCCCGAACGGGTAAAGGGGGGGCATTACCTCCTGCTCCATGCCTGATCCCAGCCAGGTGAAGGCAGGAGGTGAGCACTGCCACCTGCTCCGCACCTGATCATGACCAGGTGAAGGAGGCGGGCATTGCCTACTGCTCTGAGCCTGATTCCATCCATGTGAAGGGGGACGGGCATTGCTGCCTGCTCCATGTCTGATCCTGGCTGGATGAAGGGGGGGGGTGTTCATTGCCTCCTGCTCCACACTGCATTCCGGCTTTTTAAAGGGAGAGGGGGCATTGCCACCTGCTACACTCCTGATCATGGCCAAGTGATGGTGAGGGAGTGCAAATTGCTAACTGCTCTGCTCCTGATCCCAGCTGGGTGAAGGTGGGGGTGGGTGGGCATTGCCACATGCTTCACTCCTGATCCCAGCTGGGTGAAAGGGGGGCGGGTATTGCCTCTTACTCCGCATCTGATCCCAGCTGGGTGAAGGCGGCAGGTTGGCATTGCCATCTGCTCCACTCCTGATCCCAGCTGGGTGAAGGCGGGGGGCAGGTATTGTCTGATCTACACTTGATCCTAGCCTGAGCTTCCCACCGTGGCATGCTTTTGGAGGAACGGGCTGCCTCTTCTGAGCTTCTATCTACAGCAGCGCCCTCTGGTGACACACCAGGGTTCGAAGTGAGTTGTTTGGAACATGGTTAGCCTTTTATATACTAGGATACCTGAGAAGGCTTTCCTTACATTAAAGGGTATCTCTCCTCTCTTTCTTTATTCAGCAATCGTCAGTACTAGCCAAACTGATAATGATGCATGCTAGTTAAACAGAATAACTTGGGTGGTCAACTGTAGTATTTACACTACTTGTCCATTAAGGAAATAATCTTAAGTTTTTTGGATGGTAACAAGCTGCAACACCACTTAGTAGGCCTGAAGGAGATTGGTTTCAGTCATAGTTAGGGGTTTTTTTTTTACTAGAATCACCTGTGACTAACCAATGTGTTTTAAATTTATAAAGCAGAAGTGCATATTCAATGTCTCTTCACAGCAAAGGCATTACTAATACATGCATGCATTTCTTAAAAAAATATAAAAAATACTTTTGCCAGATCCAACCAAATTCTACCTAGTCCTGTATTTTTGGCGGGGGGTGGGGGAGGTAAGGATCCCCACAACCAACAAGCACTAGGTTGTCCACCATGACCTCTTCTGCCCATATAGTGTATCATAAGCTTATCATAAGTTTGGGCTATAACTTGAACCATCTGGATGTGGTATTTAGGGTTGCCAGGTCTGGGTTGGGAAATTGGTGGAGATTTTGGGCATGTGGGTTGGGAACCTCTGCAAGGTATAATGCCTCTGCAAGGTATAATGCCATAGAACTGAGCCTCCAAAGGAAACATTTTCTCTAGGGGGACTGATCTCGGTCATCTGGAGATGAGCTGTAATTCTGGGAGATCCCCTTGTCCCGTCTGGACGTTGGCAACTGCAGTGGTGTGGGCATTAAATGTACTGTACTATCATCAGAATTTTGGTTCTTAACTGACAGCTGCTATAAAAAAGAATTAATTGTATTTTCCTGTAGTCTTTTCTCACAATAACAGTATATGAAAGAAACATAGAATAACACAAGTTACTTAATATAATACTTTTAATTTATAAACATAGCATAATAATGGGAATATAATATCTCATTCTTACATGTGCAAAAATAGATTATATGCACATGAAAAATTGATAATATAGTCACATTAATCAGCAAACTAGGAACAGCTAATGTTTGTATAATAGAGATAGCATATGAAGAAAGTTTCCATTTATGAAGAATTTACACTAGATTCCTATGAAAAATGTATTATGCTAAAGTCAGAATTTTCAGTTTTTTTATTGTACACCCTTTATTATAAAATTTTTGCAATGGGACTTCATCCAAATTTTAGTCTTAACAGATGGGATCTTGTTGGGGTTCCACATATTTAGTTATTTAGGAGTTTAGTAAACAGTGATTTTATCCAGTCTGTGATTGGAACAGATGTGATCTTATCAGGGTTCCACTTTTTTTCAGGAGCGTAAAAACGCCATGATTTGCTGTACAGTGCTAGAGTTTACTTTTTGTGTTTTCCGAACCAAGGTCCTCTTTAGCCAGAATTTGCCCCTAGGTTCTAAAACATTATAATAGGGTGTTAATGTTGTATTCTCTATTAATTCCATTAAATCCTTTAATATTAGAGCATGTGTTGCTTTATAGCATTAACTAGTGTCTTGCACTCAACAGTATTTTCACAGTTTATGACACTGCTTAGGGCATTAACAAACAGCTGTTTGAATTAAATGAGCAGTTAAGGAGCCTGTTCATTAACTCAAAAGTTTCATGTATTTTTAATTCTTTAAATCTAATGGTATTAACACCCTCTAAGAAATCTATCTCCAATTATAATTTTTGTCATCAGTACTGGCTGCAACATGGAAAATTTGGTTAAACTGGAGTTGGCTGTAACCAATACATTTTTACCCTTGTCACAGTTTCGCTTGTTTAGTGTATAGTACTTCAAAGGTTGTTTATAGTAGTTGTATTGAGAATTTTCCAATTTTGTTTACTGATGACTTAATTTAGCTAATGTAAGGAGGCAGTTGGAACTGAAGTATTTGCATTTGAAATGCTGCAATCAAGAGTTTCTGACTGTATCTGAAAAACAGAGAGAAAAGAGATTGTATTTGGATATTGATAGAATAGCGAAATGTATTCTCTATGTATAAAGCATTTTCTTAGTCACTAGGTTCTTATACGCTTTGAAAGATCAAAGCTTTACATCATGAATTTATTTTTTCTCAACTGACTTTTTCTTTTTTAATAGTTCTATTAGAGTTTTAGAATTAGATAAAAACATACAGAAAAAGGAAAGAAAAAATAAAAATAGAAAAAATATACCTATATATATTAATACATACAAATTTTCTATTTGAAAAGGTCTAACAATATTACATATGATAAACTAACTATAAAGTAACAACTTTTCCATCCTTACATTCCTTTCCTTTCCCTAATTTTCAAAAGCACAGGTTATTAGTAGAGATGGGCACAAACTGAAATATGAACCAAAATTAAGCACGAGCCAGGCCAGTTTGTGGTTCGCAAACCACAGTTAGTCAGATCCCATTTCTGACAACTGCCATGAACTTTTAGGCTGGTTCGTTTTTTGGTTCGTCACTGCAGACAGCCTGGTGCCAATCAATCAAATTTCCTAAGCAACAAGATGGACTTCCTGCAGACCTGCTGACCTGGAAGTGAACTTCTGCTGGCCCAGAAGTGACCTTCTGCTGACCCAGAAGTGATGATTTTCCGACCTGGATGTGCCGTTTTCACGAACCAAATGAACCAGTTCGCGAACCAGGGGCAGGTTCATGGTTCGTGGTTCGTGAAATTTGACAAACCACGAACCACATAGTTCGGTTTTTTTCCAGTTTGTGCCCATCTCTAGTCATTAGTTCATTTATTTCTGTTTCCTGTAAAAAGTCAATAAGGGGCTTCCAAATGTTCAAATCCTTATCTAATGTCTTTTCCCTGGTTAAAGACATCAATTTGGCCATCTTGGCATAGTCCATCGATTTTTCCAGCCAATCTTCTACTGTAGGTAATGTTGTAACTTCCGATTTTTGAGCATAAAATAGTCTTGCTGCTGTTATCTTATACAAAAATAATACACCATGTGTACCTTCCAGCTGTTTATTCATTAATCCCAGCAGAAAGGCCTACAGGTTCATTTGAACATTAGTCTTTAAAATCTTCTGGATCATCTGAGTGTATTTATTTCCAATTTTTTTTGCTTTTTTCACATGTTCACCACAGGTGGTAAAATGTCCCCTCCTGTCATTTACATTTCCAGTATTTACCTGAAGCATTCTTATACGTTTTTGCTAGTTTCTCTGGCGACATGTACCATCTGTACATCTTTTTATAAACATTTTCTTTCGTATTCAAAGTGAATTTAAGACCCTTCAACCACATACTCTCCCACTGTTTGATTTATATATTATAACCAAAATTCTTTGCACATTTTATCATATGTATTTTCACCTGTTCTTCTTCTGTTTCCAGTCTCAAGAAAAGCATATACATTTTAGCAATAACATGATTGTCACTCATACATAGCTCCGTTTCAAATACGGATGTAGCTTGATCAAATTGCTCTGTTAATTGAGCATAGATAAACCATTGACATGTATAACCCTTGTGTATTCAGATCCTCTCTCACTTTCATTTTACATTTCCTTTGTGTAAAATGCAGTATGTCTCAATATGTTAACCACTTATGTTTAAATATCATTTCTTTTCTGAAAAAAGCCTCCTGAGGGGAAATCCAAAGTGGACAAAACCTAAGTTTATATTTATTCCATATTCTCAAGATAGTCCGTCTAACAAAATGATTTTTAAAATCCACATTTACTTTAACTTTGTCATATGACAAATATGCATGCCAACCAAATCTTAAATCATGACCTTCTAATTCTAATAACCTTTCATTTCTCAGCATTAACTATTCTTTCAACTGAGCCAAAGAACAAGCATCAAAATATATATTCCAACTAGGTAGACTTAGGTCCCCTCTTTCCTTTGCATCTTGTAATATTTTAACACTGGTTTCTTCCCTTCCCATACAAATTTAGATATATCCTTCTGCCATTGTCTAAATGGTGTATCAGATGTTAATATTGGTATTGTCTGAAACAAGAATAACATTCTAGGTAAGGCATTCATTTTAATTACAGATATTCTTCCCAGCAATGATAATTGTAGTTTTTACCATTTTAATAAATCCTTCTTAATTTCTTTCCATACCTTTTTCATAAGGTCTTTCTTCAAACAATGTCAGAGCTGTAGTCTGGTCAAATCTACTGGTGAACAACTTAGATCTTAAAATAACTTGTATGCAAAATAGAGTTATAGTTTTAGCTGTAATAATAGTTATAAAATTAAAAAAAACTTCAGTTTAAGAGAAGAATTAAAGCACTTACAAATTCCCTCATGCTCTATAAAACATGGAAATTGTAGGTTCAGGCTGACACCTGCACTTCTACACCATGTGAGCAGTACAGACATTGTTCAGTCTGACATTTCAAGCTTGCTTACAGCCATCCTTATCCATTACATTTTTATGCTGGTCTAGGACCATTTTAATAAAGATTGGTTGATTGATCCATTACGTTTTGAGGGCCAAGAGAAAAAAGGTAGCTGCAGACCTTTACCAGGTAATGGCCTGACCATTAGGATCTTTTTAGCTATTCTACATTTTTATTAGCTTATGTGATTTTTAGTTTATATGATTTAGGTTTTTAGTTTGTATGAATTGTTGGTTTTAGCTTGTATGAATTGTTGGTAAATTGATTTGTTGAACTGTAGATGTTATTAATTGCAAATATTTCAAATAAGTACATAATATAGGATCTGGGCATGATGTTTGATCAGCATTTTGTTCGATAAGCATTTTGCAGATAAAATTGATCACATTTACTTTTACAAACTCTGTGTTAGGAGCAGATGTGTCTGGGTTCTCTATTGCACTTGTTGGGTGACTTTCATTTCATACTGGAGATGCTGATAAGATTCTAGCACAAGTCTATACTATACTGGGACTGTTGAAAGAGACCATTGTGAGAAATGTTTTGAAAAAGCTCCCACTATAACTTGCCCATGGGGATTAACTTGTTGCTTGCTGCAAGGTTCCATTTGCCTTCACCCCCCCCCCATATTTTTAACATCCATATGGAGCCACTAGGAGAGATGACACCTAGTTATATTGTTCCTTTTCTTCAGATCTCTTTGAGGTGTTAGACTGTTTGAAGCAATGCATTATGTGAATAATGGGCTGGATGAGAACCAATAAACTGAAATAAAATCCAGATGAGACTGAGTTCTTAATGGTAGGTTGCTATGTTGACTTTGGAGTTAGTTGTGCACCTTTTCTGGATAGCATTACATTCAGAAGGGTTGGGCTTGCAGTTTTGTGAATGCTCTTTGACCTGGATCTGCTGCTTGATTCTCAGGTGACAGTGGTAGCCAGGAATGCCTTTTCCTCACTTCAGATGCCATATTAGCTCTGTTCATTTCATAGGAAATGGCAATGTAGATGCTGTATTACATGTCCTGATTAAATCTAGATTAGACTACAGCACTGTGTTCCCTGAAAACTATAAAGGGAGTGTATCAACAAATACTTTCTGGCAATAGCCATTGTTATGACCTGACCTGGAGATTCAGGGGCAACAGCAGATCTAGGAGCATCCAAGACAGGAAGCCAGAGTGATGAGAGAATTAGTCCCATCAATGTATTGTCGAAGGCTTTCATGGCTGGAGAACGATGGTTGTTGTGGATTTTCCTGGCTGTATAGCCGTGGTCTTGGCATTGTAGTTCCTGATGTTTCACCAGCAGCTGTGACTGGCATCTTCAGAGGTGTAGCACCAAAAGACAGAGATCTCTCAATGTCACAGTGTGGAAAAGAAGTTGGCAGGTAATTTATATCTACTCAGGAAGGTAGGGTTGGGCAGAGTCATCCTGTGAGAGTTTCCCAGGGTGTGAAATGCTAATGGAGGGAGGCTTCACTGTATCCTGAGGAGGTTCTTTTGCATATGGATTGGTGCTTGATGTGCTAATCTTCTCTGCAGGGCTATTATCGGGTATAGAGTATTTTGTTAGCCTGGTGTTTTTCAGGACTGGGAACCATGCTCTATTCATTCTTAAGGTCTCTTCTTTCCTGTTGAAATTGTGCTTATGCTTATGAATTCCAATGGCTTCCCTGTGCAATCTGATGAAGTAGTTGGAAGTGTTGTCCAGTATTTTGGTGTCCTGGAATAGGATACTGTGTCCTGTTTGAGTTAGGCTATGTTCAGCCACTGCTGATTTTTCCAGATGGCCAAGTCTGCAGTGTCTGTCATGTTCTTTTGGTGCTACACCTCTGAAGATGCCAGTCACAGCTGCTGGCGAAACATCAGGAACTACAATGCCAAGACCATGGCTATACAGCCTGGAAAATCCACAACAACCATAGTCCCATCAATGACAGATTCCATGTCTCACCAGTTCACAATATCTGTCAAACATCATTATATAGATTCAGCTTTCAGTTTGCTCAGCTATATTCAGTTCTACATTCAGAACTAAGACTGCCAGCCTAGAGTGTAATGGTGGCAGAAAGAAGTGAGTATCCTCAGAATCTAAATGGTATCTCAGTCCAAATGTGCAGTATACATATATACATGCATAATATATATGGAACAGGAGGAACACGTTGGCATATAGAAAACTTGTGAAGGAGAGTCCCAAGAAGATGTAGGAGGGTCATCACAATCAATGTTCTCAGCTGATGTTTAGAAGTGGTAATGGGTGGCATGAGGGCCAGTGAAGTGAAACACAATCCAGACAAGGTTATTGATTAATAATGCTATTGATGAATAATATTAACAACCAAAGATTAAAGAGTCATCACGTGCTAGGTGGGGATGCACCATCCATGAAAAAACTGCTCAAGGGTGCTATTAGATCCCTATTTGCAGATGAAGGCTTAAATCTCCACTATTTCTTTGCTTCCCTTTGGTTGGCCATGGTTATCCATGCTTTGATCACACCAAAAATTGCCTACTACAATGCCTTTGTAGTGGGCCACCTTCAATGTGTTCAGAAAGTTCAGTAGGTACAGAATACAGTGGCATAATTCAATATGCTAGCCATTACTTGGCATAATTCAATATGCTAGTCATGACCTTTAAAGTTCTAAGCACTTTGGGATCTTGGTACTTAAAGTAACTCTTGTTCCCTTATGAACTACTAGAGAATACTTCTGCATAGGCTATACTGATGACAACGCATTCCAAAGTTTCAGATGATCTCACTCAAAAGTCTAACAGCACAGGCAAAAGGTCTATGGAACATCACAAACTGACCTATGTGTCAGATTCCAAATCATTCTCTACAACTTTCTCTGTGTATGCTTATGTAAAAAGATCCAAACTGTTTCAGCATAGTGCCTTTTAAACCTCCAGTTTCAAGGCATTCAATAATATAGAGTGGTCATGTCATGTATGCCAGCATACCTGCCATGAATGCAGCGGCACACGTTCTTACCGGAACGCCAATCCGAAAGCACATTCATCCTGTGCTATGCCAGCTGCACTGGCTCCCAGTGGAGTTCCGGATCCAGTTCAAGGTGTTAACCTTGGTGTTTAAAACCCTTCACAGACTGGGACCTGCATACCTGCAGGACCACCTCTTCCATTACGTCCCCTGCAGGGTGTTGCGCTCTGCTGACAAGCAACTCCTGGTGGTCCCTGGCCCGAAGGACATCCATCTGGCCTCAACCAGAGCCAGGGCTTTTTCTGCCCTGGCCCCGGCCTGGTGGAATGCTCTCCCACTGGAGATCCGGGCCTGTAAAACAGAGATGTTCTGCTGGGCCTTCGGCTGAGTGCCAGCAGATGTCCTCCTTCCATCTAAGACCACCACTTCTTCTGGGGCTGCCCTCGGCCATCTGCTATGCCCGTATATGGACTACCAATATTTGTTTAAACAGCCTGCTCCTGGACTATTTTAATGATTTTTTTTAAAAAAATATTGATTTTATGTTTTTGTGATTTTAATGTATCTTTTAATGTTGTTAGCCACCCTGAGCCCATCTGTGGGAAGGGTGGGGTATAAACTGAATAAAATAAATAAATAATAAATAAATTGTATTCTGTATTTTGTACTGGTCACTACTGTTTGCCAGAGTTATATTCTGTATACTGTATAACTTCATCTGAGAGTGTCTTAACTGCTAACATACAGGAGAGTCAGTGGGGCCTCTTCATTATCTGTTGAAAATATGTACTTTCACTTTTCTAGCATGTGTCCTTGAAAGCGAGTTGCTAGCAGGGAACATTGTATCTTTTCCCAGAGACTGGGATATTTTCCTTTGTACTTCATTTAGTCTAAACTAATTGGTTCCCATGTAAATTCTTTGGGGTTTCGTGCCAGAATGTTAACAGACCCCGAAGGGCGGGAAGTTTCTCTATAATCAGTAATGCTTTTGTTTGAATTGTCACTTCTGCCAATTCCTACCTTTGTGTGAACATCCTGAACTGTATGAATCTCAATAAAGTCACTTCAACTGGAACACCTGTGTGTTAACTGTGGAGGGCTTGAGGGACCTAACTGCCAGGGACTGACAGGTCAACTGTACTCAGTGCTGCCAAAAGAGCCAATAAGATCAGTATGATTTCCTGTACCCAGCTGTACTTGGAGATCATCCAGAGAACCAGTGTTTCCCAACAAGGGTTCCTCAAGATTGTCAGGGGTTCTGCAAGAAATTGTAGAATGAATAAGTAACAATTTTGAAATACTGTGAAAAATTCCAGCTAGCCCTCAAAATACTGCAGTAATTAAGGTTTTCTAAACTTACTTTAGCAGCTCTTTACAAATCAATTTTCTTGACAATAATTTAGCAATAATTGAATTGCTCTCCCTACCAGCTGCTTTTTCTGGCTTGTAAATATTTTCATAGATAGGGTTCTTCAGCATTTGAAAAATTAATTTAGGAGATCCTCCATGGAAAAAAAAGTTGGGAAACACTGCACTAGACCAGTGTTGTCTGTCCCAGTACCAGGCTTGAAACCAGACTGGAACAGATTGGATGAAATTTGTTCCAATTCAGAGGAGAATTAATGATATAGCACCATGGAACCCTCACTATCCCCCAACATAACATAACTAATCAAATGCACCATGGTTCCAAACTTCAAGCGGCTAGCTTCACAACACCCAAAATCCTGTCTGAAAGACCAATCCAAAATTATTCACAGAAAACTGACTACACAGAGCTTCTGTCACTTGTACTATTTTGACCTGCCAAACTGACATCCGGGTTGTATCATATCGGAGAGATTTTGGAATACACACAATCATTATAGCTGATGGGTTATCACTTTGAAACTCATTTCTAAGACCTTTAACATTTTGAATTATCATAAACAATTAAACAATTTAGTTTTGTGTGATTAAACTGATACCATGGTGTCAAAGGGGAAAGAAAAAGACTACTTTGGTGCCATCATGGCCACCTCTGCCTTCAAATGAGATTTATGGCATGTTCTGTCAACCACCTCCTACCCTTTTCATATCTAACTTCCAGAAAGTCAAGGATTCTGAAAAAACTAGATAGATTACTGATGAGTAAGTAACTCTTTAATTCAAAGAACCTGCCACTCCAGGCTCTCATCAGTGCAACCATGCAGTCACTGCCAAGGTTTTCAAAATCCCCAAGGGCATCTTGAGAACCAACTGGATCTATTAACCAGTCTTCCACCTTTGCTGGAGGGGGGGTACAGTGACCAAATGGGCCTTAATGACTTGGACAATGTCTTTTCAGTCTGCTTATTAGACCATGAATTACCTACTCAGTTAAAAAAAAATTAAATCCAGTGCAGTGTCCTTTTTCATGTGCTGGGACAATTACAATCTAGTACATATCCATGACTCCTGTGATTGCCATAAAGTCCTGAGCTTGATTCATCAAGATCTGCATAAATGCTGAAAAGCCCCAGAATAATAAATTTGGTAGTTCTTTGCACCAGGTTTAAGAATGCCTCTGGAAGCTCAGCTAGAACTTCCAGAGGAGAGTTAGGTGGACAGTTCATCACCAGGATACCTAAACTGTCCCTGGAATTTAGCACTAGGTGCATACAATCAATCCAGGGAGAGATGAAGTGATAAATTTAAAATTTGTCATACCACCTATGAATGAATGGAAAGCCCATAGAGTTCCTGCATTCCTCAGCATTCCAGCACCTGTTCCTACCATGGAAATATCATTGCTAAGTCTGAAGACCCACATGGAGAGATAAGTATGTGGGTTAGGACACTGCAGGAAAAAGGACAGGGTGAACTTGCCCTCTCTTCTCTGTTCTGTCAGGGGAGCTGTACTTGTAGAAGACATCAAAGGAGCAGTTTCACCTCTTTTCCTCACCTCCGAGTAACATCATCTCTTAATAAACCTTAACAAAAATTACTTGGATATAATTTACCATTATATTAATTTCTAAAATTACTTTCTGCCTAAATTCTTGCAAGATAGGACATATCCACTACATTTGCAAAAATTGCTAAGACTGAGCTACATTCCAGCAGAACAAAGGATTCTGCTTATTACAAAGGATCAGGGGTCATTTCCTATAAAAAGAACTACAGGAACTCATTAGCATAACTCATCAGCGTAACTCATTAGCATATGCCACACCCCCTGACATCACCAGAAGTGTGTCAGAAGGCAACATCCACCCCTCAGGCCCCTTTCTGCGAAAGTCTCCAGGTATTTCCTTAAAGCAGAATGAACTCAAAGCAGCTTACCCTCCTCTGGAGAGCCAGCCCTGCTTGCACCCACTCACTCACTCTCTCAAGTCACAAATGAAAATAAAGCAGCATGAATTCCAAGCAGCTTGTGTTCCTTTGGAGCTCAGCACCACTCAGCTTGCACTCACTCATTTTCTCTCTCTTTCTCCCCGCCCCCAGTCACAAATGAAAGTAAAGGAGCAGAGTAGAATGAATCCAAGCAGCTTGTGTTCCTTTGGAGCTCAGCACCACTCGGCTTGCACTCATTTTCTCTCCCCCCCCCCCAAGTCACAAATGAAAGTAAAAGAGCAGAGCAGAATGAATCCAAGCAGCTTTCGTTCCTTTGGAGCCCAGCACCACTCGGCATTCTCTCTCTCCCCCCCCCCCCCCGTCACAAATGAAAGTAAAAGAGCAGAGCAGAATGAATCCAAGCAGCTTGCGTTCCTTTGGAGCCCAGCACCACTCGGCATTCTCTCCCCCCCCCCCCCCGCCCAGTCACAAATGAAAATAAAAGACCAGGGCAGAATGAATCCAAATAACAGAGCAGAGCAGAAGGAATCCAAGCAGCTTGCGTTCCTTTGGAGCCCAGCACCACTCGGCCTACACTCGGAGGAAATCACATGGGTGGGGCGAAAACCCACGTGACCTCTTTTCAGACCTACCGGAACGCCATTCCTGTGCGTTCCGGCTCCAAATGAGCCTGGCAAAGGATTCTGCTTATTACAAAGGATATTATATGTTGTATTAATTTATGAGGGCTTAATATAAAAAATACAGTACTTTATGGTGACTTCATTTATGTTTATACAAATAGAATTGGTTGACCCTGTTGCCAATATAATTTTCCATTCAGACTAGGGCCTTTTCCACATGGTGTATTTTCAAAGCATTTTCTAGGGATTTGGCCTGTGAGGATCAGATCTGCTTTGGGCTTCTGTAATTGTGCACTTTAGGGAGTTGAACTGAAATGGTTTCTGGTTTTCATTTCTACATTTAGAAAAATGCCCTCTTTCTGCTGTGGGATTTCTGAGGAAAGGTGTCAACAATTTTGTCAGGTTTTTTTTTTAGCATGTGTTACAACGTTGTAATGTTTGGTTATTGGGGGGTTGTGGTCAACCTCTATTTTTTTTAAAAAAAACTGTTGATTGGCTGAAGCATTCAGGAGGGAAAGTTTAAAACATTGAGAGGATTTAAAAAAAAATTTACATGTTGTAACGTTGTTTTAAAAAGGTTAAAAAGATGAAAAAAAACTCAGCCAAAAAATGCAAGAAACATAACACACTCCTGCTGCAGATGCCGCCTTTTAGCATGCATAATGCAAAAAGTATAGGAAGCAGTTTGGAGACTGAGTTGTGGTATTTTGACCATACATGCAGAATTCAGAGGATACATCGAAGCTGTATGGGGCTAGAACCGACTAAAACACCCTGTGAGGAAAATTCCTAGATGAATGTAATATTCAGAAAATTTCCTCACTGTTCTAACTTTAAGACCATTGGTCAATTGATCTTTTTGAATTTTCCACAACGATTTCTCAGTCTTTTAATTGCAATAGCAAACTTCCTAAATGTGAGATCCTAGTCCACTAGCACCTTAAAGACCAAACAGATTTCCAGGGTATAAGCTTTCACGACTCCAAGCTCCCTTTGTTAGATGGGAGTTTTGACTCTCAAAAGCTTATATCCTGGAAATCTTGTTGGTCTTTAAGGTGCTAGTAGACTCCAGTCTTGCTCTTTTGCTGGAGATTAGCATAGTTACACACCTGAAACTATCTTAAATGCTGTTTTCTATAATCTATGGCTATGTTAACTTACAGTTAAAAATATTGTGACCAGTGAGGAGTTTCATTTTGAAAGTGAGATGTCAATAAATCTTGTTACTTTAAATTTAAGCAAGGTGAAATTTTAAATTAAAGATATTGAACATGTGATAATGGTGACATTTCAGAAAACACTATTTTACAACACAGTCCATAATATTGAAGTTACTCTTCCTATTTTTATTTTAGCCATGTTAAGGCTTAAATTGCTGTTCTGTCATTTGCAGAATCATATTATTCATACATTTATCTTTTTAAAAAAACTCAGGAAAAATATTCCATTCCACAAATATTCAAAGAACTGTAATACTAGAAACAATAGACCTTTTTTTCTTGATAATTTTCTTCTCTTCTAAATGCCTAGACTTATCATCTGACTCACAAAGGCAGAAATTGCACATGCTTTTTCTATATTACTAGTGGTGATGTGCAAACCAAATGTAGCAAAGCTCAGGTTTTACAACCAAGGCTGAATAACCTGAGATAGCATTAGGCAGGAGAAATAGAATTCTGCATGAGTGTGATCGTGCTGTGAATAGCATAATTTGCTTTTTGTTAGAAAATCTGTTGCTATCCCTTAGAATCCAGAGATTCTCAGCTGCTATATTGAAAACAGCAACATATTCCCAGCCTTCTTGTGCATGGAACAAAATCTTTAAAAGGTGAGAGCAGTATCTGAAAATGGCTCAGAGTGTACTTTATTTTCCATTTATTTAATAATTTTACCACAACCAGTCCCATGGTTCTGGCAATTAACAGCAGCACATTACAGAAGTAGCATAAAAGATTTAAAATATTAAAAGTGCAGCCTCATATGTATCTTTTAGGAGTTAAGTGTTAGTATATGTGCTGTAACAAGCAATTGTAATCAAATATGAATTTTGTCATATTGTAAGTATTTGATTTGGACCTTACAAAATACTTGTAAGTATTTAGAGTATTTATTGCATATTTAAGGAAAGAAAACTGCTTATCTATGATACATATTTTATCATGTTTATTCACTATTGGAACTTGGATTTAAAAAAAAATATTCAGAAATAAAGAGTAAAACCAAAACTAAAGAGGAGGAGAAGTCAAAATGATAAGGGCATCAGTGGAGATGTTTGAACAGGCAGCAGTTATTTTATTCTGAATCAGAACATGTTTTTCAAGAATATGTGCTGGTAAGGCAACAGTTGGCACTCTTGCTAATTACTGAAGACACAGGGCTTTATTTAGAAGACTGCAATCTTATAAACTATATTATAGTATCAATTTAAAATTTGGCTGCTTCCCATCCTACCCTGCTTCTTCACCAAGTTTCTTGCTGCTGTAGATAATAACAAGTCAGGCAATACTGGACATTACAGACCACTGGCTACCATTATGTTCTTATTAGCCAGACGTTTGTTATCAATGAAATGCTGCAGAACTATTGTTCCAAGGCTGTTGCTGTAAAACCATAGTGCATTGTAGTTTGTTGGAGGTTAGTAGCACTTGTTAATTTGATCAAGGCTGAAGTTTACGGAGGATAAAGTAAACAATGCAAACTGCAGACACCATCAGTTTCCTATGGGCAGTGAAGTGTAGTTTGTTCCATTTACACTTCACAACAACATCTGATGGGCTTTGTCAGTGCTGCACAGAGTAATTAAACCTGAAATCAATAGCAGGCATTTGTCATGTTTACAGCCGCTCTTTCTGCTGGGTTAAACTCATCAGTTTAGTGCCGTTCTGTTTTACTGCAGAGACACGCTCCATTATTTCTTCAGGTACAGTTGAGATATTCAGTTACATGCCCAATAGTTTGAATACGACAGTAAGATTAAAAGGGGCAGGCAAATGGACAGTTTTTGTAATTTATTCACTGATTTCCTTAAATGGTGCTGGATTTCCATTTTCTTCCACCTCTCCTTTTATGAAACCCTTTATGCCCCAGGATAGCTGGAATGAAGGCAGCACTAAAATTATAGGAAAGTTGGCACAGAATATAACTGTATCAGGGTAATTAATTTGAGCCAGGCAAAATAAGTCAGTGGGCTAGTTTTATTGCAGCAAGGAAAAACTGTGGTTCTGTGGCTCTATTTGCATTTTGAAGCATAGCGTCTTCATAGCAATGAAATGGGGTCCTGAGACTCTCCCTGCAGGTAGTCATGTTCTCTTGACAGGGATCCATGATGACTGACCAGTCACAGAGTGAAGGCCCTTCCTCAGCAACCTTGGCAATGTTGGTCTTATTCAAACAGAGACCCAGCCTTTGGAGCATAGGGGCAGCAAATACTACTTCAGGCGGATAGCCATGTTGGTATGCAGTAGAAGAGAAAGATCCAAGTCCAGTAGAACCTTAAAGATACTATTGGATTCAAATCTTGCGATCTTTCCTTATGTAAGGTACCCTCAAATGACATTTGACTTTTTCTTGCATTAGCATTACTGATTCATATTTATTGATAATGCCCAAATTGTTACTATACTCTAGCAGATTCTTCCATTTTACATTTTTAAAAAAATTCTAGTGTGTAATATTTTGTATTTGTCTTTGTTGCTTTTACTATTTACAGATGAGTGGCCAAAATTTTATCTACCTTTCTTTTGAAAGGTTTCTGAAAACTGTCTTTAATTGTTTGATTTTGATCATTTTATTTCTGTTCAACCTGCCTTTCAATTTCAACTTTTATCGTTCAGTTTTTGTAATGTTAACATTGATGTTTTCTGACTCCTTTCCCTCAGTTTTCCAAATTAAGGAGTCAATGGATAGCAAATTTTCTGATAAGAGATTCTATAGTGGTCACTGATAATCTATATGAGAAATATTTTGATGAAAGTAAATAACGATATACTAACATTTTAAAAATATGTATGACTGTAACTTCCACTGTGCCCATGCTGAGTTCTTAGGGTTATGTTTACCACGGAGACATCACAAAACATAACATGACATAAGCATTTTCAGCCATGATGCATTTGTATTTTAGTTGAAATACTGGCAAGAATCTTTAGAAACAATAATTTAAAAAATGTACTGGCCTGATTTTATTTCATAACCAACTCTGAATGACAATTTCTTTCACACTTTACAAATTGGTTCAATAATGAATCTTAATCAGTTGTGATAATACTAGAAATCTAGTGTCAAGCTGTCAGTCATCCCAGACATTGAGCATGTTTCCAGATGATGAGTATAATTTCACAAGTACTTTTTGTGTTGACAATTATTCTACTGAACACCTATGATTAAATGATACTAGAAAGTAAGTATAATTAAACTCAGAGGGATTTACTTTCACAATAGTATATTTAGTTAATTGCTGTATATTGTTTGATCATACATACCTACAGATATGTAACACCAGGGCTTTTTCTGTGACATATTCAATGGTACTGAATACCAGCGCCTTTGGGGGGGGGGGGCTTTCCCAAGTCCTGATCCTTGTATACCAGCCTGCCCTACTCAACCAGAGAAAGAGAGAGCAGACTCTCAGCAACAGCATAGTGGGGATCTGCAGAGGGAGGGGGAAATTGGTGGATATCAGTGCACCCTTATATATGGGTACTCGCACCTCTTTTTTTTTTTACACTGTGTAATATAAATAGGGTCACCAACCTCCAGCTGGGACCTTGAGATTTCCCAGAATTGCAAATGATCTGCATACTACAGAGATGAGTTCCCCTGGAGAAAATGGCTGCTTTGGAGGATGGAACTATGACATTGCATACTGCTGAGGTGTGGCCCTTCCCCCAACTGTCTGGAGCCGGCCCCGCCACCCCGGACTGGACCTGGATGCCCCCCCACCTCCCGGACCCGCCAGCAGGTGGAAAGCATGCCCCGCCCCACTCACCTATGAGCTGGGAGGGCCATGGGGGACAGAACCACCCCAAGCAGGAGAGCCACCTCGAGCTGCGCCACCGCCGCCATCGCAGGAAGCCCACCAGCCAGCTGTGTGGCGCGGGGATGCCGTGGCAAGGGAAAAGCCGCAGGAGGTGGCCGAAGAACAACGCTGCTGCCCCGCCGCCTAGCCAGTCCCGACGGGGGGCACTGTCACCACAGACGAGCCTCGCCGACCCGGAGCCAGGCAGCAGGAAGGGCCAGGAAGCGGCATGGCTGACGCCCGGCAAGGGGAGGGCCAGGAAGCTCGGGGGAGGGGCAGAGCTGGCAAAGGGCCCGACATTGCTCCTGAGTGGCCCAGAGCAGCTGGGGAGGGAACCCCTGTGTGAAGGACTGCCGCTGGGCCAATGGCTGGGGAGGATCTCCAGGGAAGGGAGGGCCAGGGGCGGGCAAATGAGGGATAGGGGGAGGGAAGGCTGGCATAAGAGACAGGGGCAGAGCCAACCACTACGGGACTCCTCAGGTGGGAGTGGGGAAAGGGATAGGCAGGTAATGAGAAGGGAGAGCTGATTGGCTGACCCTGAAGGGGGAGGAGAAGTTGGGTGTGAGCTGGATGGAGAGAGTGTGCAGATACACAACCCTGTGGACAGGTGGAGGGGTTCGGTGAAGTAACCACCACCCCCGGCCAGGTCTGAGGCCAAGGGAACCCTCCCGCCAGAGCACCTGGGAGGATGGCGGAGGGCAGAGAGCACGTGACGGGTGCAGTGGCAGCTCACAAACTGGTGGAGAATGTGGGCAAGGGCAGCCTACCGAGCCGCCCACTCCTGCACCTACCGGCCCAGCCGGCTGGAACAGCAGCCGGGCTTTGCTGCAACCGCCGGTCCTACCCGGCCCTGGGGAGAGTCTCGAGGCGGCAGGAACCCCCACCCCACCCATGATGGACTTCACCCAGTTTGGCCAGTGGCTGACCAAACACCAAGGACAACTTCTTAGAAGGGCAACTAAAATGATTAAAGGGTTGGAACACTTTCCCTATGAGGAAAGATTGAGGCGCTTGGGGCTCTTTAGCCTGGAGAAAAGACGACTGAGGGGAGACATGATAGAGGTTTACAAGATAATGCACGGGTTAGAGAAGGTAGAGAAAGATGTGTTTTTCTCCCTTTCTCACAATACAAGAACTCGTGGGCACTCTATGAAATCATTGAGCAGTCAGGTTAGAACAGATAGAAGAAAATACTACTTTACACAAAGGGTGATAAACACATGGAATTCGTTGCCGCAGGAGGTGGTGGCAGCTACAAGCATTGCCAGCTTCAAGAGGGGACTGGACAAATATATGGAGCAGAGGTCCATCAGTGGCTATTAGCCACAGGAGATAGATGGTATTCTCTTGTGGGGAGGTGGTGCTCTGTTGTCTTGGTGCTGGAAGGAAGGCAGTGGGAGGGCTTCTGGTGTCCTGGCCTCACTGACAGTCCTTTAGATGGCACTGGATTTCTAGCCACTGTGTGTGACAGAATGTTGGACTGGATGGGCCACTGGCCTGATCCAACATGGCTTTGCTTATGTTCTTATGTTCTTATGTTCTGAGGGAAGTGACCCAGCAACATCTGGATGCTCAAGCAGTGCTCGCCCAGCAACAGCATGACACCCAAGCAATGCTGATCAGGGACTTAAGACAAGCCTTGGAAAGGGCAGGGGGCAGCTCCCCTGGAACGGGCACCCAGCCCTTAGGGCCCTAAGCCCCTCCCTTCCACCTGTCCAAGCTGGGGCCCGAGGACGACGTCGATGCCTTTCTGGACGCCTTTGAACGTACGGTGGAGGTGGCCCAATGGCCGCAGGGACAGTGGGCCTTCATCATTGGACCCTACTTGACGGGGAAGGCGCAGGCGTTGCTGAAGGCCTTGCTCAAGGAGAAAAGCGCCGACTACCCCAAGCTAAAGGAGGCCATCTTGGACCGGTACGAGGTAACCCCGGAGACTTACTGGCAGAAGTTCCGGGCCATGGCATTCCCGAAGACAGACAGACCCCAGACGCTCGTGGCGGCACTGAAGGACGCGGCATATAGATGTCTGAAGCCTGCATCCGACGAGGGTCGCCAGATCGCCAACCAGGTGATACTGGAGCAGTTGGTACAGATTATCCCACCCTGGGTGCGGAACTGGGTGGCATACAACAAATCTACCACTCTCAAGGATGCCATGATGCTATGGGAAAACATCATGGCCGCGGAACCCAAAGAAGGGCAACAAGCCGAAGGGCGAGCCCCCGAGGGGGACAGGGGCTGGATCCCTGAGGGGGGCAACCCCAGCAGCAGCCAATGGGGGGGCGAGTGCCCCCCGGACTCCAAACCTTCCGAATCCCATCAGGAACCCATGAACGGGGCCCAAGCGCGTCCACCGCGGGGCTTCAGTGGCCGCCCCCTCCTCCTCAGGGGGCCCTGCCGGGAAAATGCCTAGCCTGTTGAGGGAGGAGGGGGACAAGGAGCCCTGCTTCACCTGCGGGAAGTGGGGAAACTGGAAAAAGGAGTGCCCACTCATGGAGTGTGATGTAGGCTGGGATACCACGATGCAGGTGATGGCGAGAGCTCCCTGACCCCGCCAATGCTGATCCTAGTGGTGGTGGCGGGCCACTGGCTGATGGCCCTACTGGACAGTGGGAGTTCGATATCCATGATCCAGTCACACCTCTTGCCACCCAGCCTCCCCATAGTCTGTCATGCCACCATCGCTTGTTTCCACCACTATGTGGAAGAGTGCCTGGTGGTGAAGGTGCTGGTGTCCTACCTAGAGCATATCAGGGAGACAGAGCTGGCCCGGGTGAAAGCCTTGCCCTACCCTATCCTCTTGGGCCAGGACGCACCCCATTTCCACCTGGCTTTGCGGGCCGCCCTCCCGCCACCGCCCGGATCCCCGGAGGAGGCATGGGTAGGGGGTGAAGATGACCTCAGGGACAAGGACCCCCAGAGTCCAGGGGACGGTCGCATCCAGGAACACCTCCAAACCCACTGGCAAGCAGAATCCCGGTTTACCACCGAGCAGGAACAGGACCCGTCTTTGGAGAGCCTTCGCCGGATGACAGCGGTAAGTGACAGTAACATGCTGGATGCTCGCAGGGTGGGGCGGCTGCCTTGGATTGTCCAAGAGAGGGGGCTGTGGTACCACCTGGTGAAGGGGTCGATGGGGGAGATCTCACAGCTGCTGGTACTGGGGCCCTACCGGGCAGAGGTACTGAAGGCCACCCATGACCACATCTTGGCGGGACACCAGAGGACCACCAACATGATGGCCGGCATCAAATCCCATTTTTTTTGGCTGGGCCTGACCAAGGAGACCAAGCAGTACTGCCACACCTGCCCCCTTTGCCAGCAGATGTCCCCCAGGAAGCCAGCCCGGGCTCCCTTGGCTCCCTTGCCGGTGGTGGAGGAACCATTTGGGCGGATAGCAATGGACTGCCCAGTACGTCCTGGTGTTGGTGGATTATGCCACACGGTACCCCGAAGCCATCCCCCTGAGGGATATGAAGGCCCCCGGGATGGCCCAGGTACTCTTCTGCTTTTTTGAGCAGGTGGGCCTGCCTCATGAGATCCTCATGGATTGTGGGAAGCCCTTCATGGCCCACCTCACGAAACACCTGTGCCAAATGCTACAAGTCCGTCATATTTTTATGAGCATTTAACATCCCCAGATGGATGGACTCGTGGAACGGTTCAACCAGACGCTGAAAACCATGCTCCACAAACTAGCCTGGGACTGCCCCCAGCAGTGGGATCTATACATAGATCCCCTACTCTTCATGGTCCGGGAGACTCCCCAGGCCTCCATGGGGCTCGCGCCCTTCAAGCTCATCTACAGGCGGAAACCCCACGGCATCCTGAGTTTAGTAGAGGAGCAATGGACCCCTCCCACCCAGGGGGAACCCCGCCCCATCCATGCATATGTCCAGGACTTACAGAGCCACCTGGAGGCCGCCCGGGCAGAGGCACAGCAGCACCTAAGCGCCACTGAGCACATGCAGAAGGACTGTTATGACCAGAAAGCCAAGGCCCGCGAGTTCCAGGTAGGACACAAGGTCCTAGTACACCATAGAGTCAGGGGACCCAGGCCAGGGGATCCCTGGAGGGGCCCATACCCGGTCACTTGGGTCAAGGGACCCTTATCATACAAAGTCCAATGCAACCCTTTACGACGGCACCGGAAGAAACTCCACGTGAATGATATCAAAGCCTGGCAGGAAGTGGCACCCTCGCAGTGTAGCCTGGCCCAAGACCCTCTGGAACTACCGGAGGGAAACCTACCCTGGATCCTGCCCAGGGCCCCAGAGTGGAAGCCACAACTGGACGAGGGCCTGAGCGAGGTGCAATGGATGCAGGTGTAGGAGATACTGCGGCAGAACCCAGGCGTATTCTCCCGCCAGCCCAGGCGGACGATGATGACATCTCATGCAATATCCACCCCGGCTGGCAAAGTCACCTGGGCCCCGTGGTGACTGGTGCCACAAAAGAGGTGGGAAATGGTGGCACGGGAGGTGGAGGACATGCTGCACCTCGATGTCATCGAGCCATCGCACAGCACCTGGTGGAGCCCCATAGTGTTAGTGGGGAAACCCAACGGCTCCATCCAGTTTTGCATAGACTACTGGCAGGTGAACGCCCTCGCCACCTTCGACACATACCCCATTGCAAGGGCCGACATCCTCATCGACCAGCTGGGGACCGCCCAGTACCTATTGGCCCTCAACCTCACAAAGGGGTATCAGCAAATTCCCATGGCTCCAGACAACCAGGAGAAGACGGCCTTTGCCACCCCCCAGGGACTCTTCCAATTCAAAGTGATGCCCTTCGGGCTACATGGGGCAGTGGCCACCTTCCAAAGTCTAGTCAACCAGGTCCTAGCTCACTGCCAGGAATTCTCCCACACCTACATCGATGACATAATAATCTTTAGCCCGGACCTACGTTGCACCTACGACACCTGGTCCTGGTCCTGAAGGCCCTGACCGCTGCCAGGCTACGGGCCAACCCATGGAAAACCCTGCTTGGCTTCCGGGAGTTGACATACCTCACCTACTAGGTCGGCCGAGGGGTGCTATGCCCGGTGCCGAGGAAAGTGACCACACTCGAGAAAAGCCCCCGTCCCCGGACTAAGCGACAGCTGAGGCAGTTCCTCAGGCTGGTGGGGTATTACAGCAAGTTCATCCCCCACTTTGCCAGCCAGGCCAGCCCCCTCTCCGACTGCCAGAAGAAAGACCAGCCAGTGTTGATCCGACGGACTCCCCAGTGGGCCCAGGTCTTAGAAGCCCTCCGACGGGCACTGTCCCGCTCTCTGGTGCTACGCAACCCGGACTTCAAGCGGCCGTTCTTGGTCCAGACGGATGCCTCCGATGTGGGGCTCGGGGTGGTCCTGTCCCAGGAGGCTGATGGGCGGGAGCATCCCATACTGTTGCTTAGCCGGAAGCTACAACCCGCAGAGACCAAGTACGCCACCATGGAAAAAGAGGCCCTGGCTGTGAAGTGGGGGGTGGGTGACCCACAGTTCTATCTCACCAGTAACCCCTTCACCCTGATTACAGATCACGCCCCCCTGCTCTGGATGTCAAGGATGAAGGAACACAACCCCCGCATACTCAGGTGATACCTTTCCTTGCTCCCTTTTAGCTTCACACTACAGCACCAACCGGGAGGGCTCTGTAAGAATGCGGACTACACGTCACGGAAACACAAGGAACTAACCCCTGCAAGGACGTCGAACCCCAGGGGGGTGTCCAGAGCAGGCCCCGCCAGCCCCGGACTGGGCCGGGATGCCCCCCACCTCCTGGACCCGCCAAGGGGTGGGCAGAATGCCCCACCCCACTCACCTGTGAGCCGGGAGGGCCGCAGGGGACAAAACCACCCCAACCAGGAGAGCCACCTTGAGCTGCGCCACTGCCACCACAGCAGGAAGCCCGCCAACCAGCTGGGTGGTGCGGGCATGCCAGGAGGCGGACGAAGAGCGATGCTGCTGCCCTGCCACCTGGCCAGTCCCGATGAGGTGCACTGCCACCACAGACGAACCTCGCCGAACCAGAGCCAGGCAGCAGGAAGGGCTGGGAAGCAGCGCGGCTGACACCCGGCAAGGGGAGAGCCAGGAAGCTCGGGGGAGGGGCAGAGCCAGCAGAGGGCCCGACATCGCTCCTGAGTGGCCCAGATCAGCCGGGGAGGGAACCCCGGTGTGAGGGACTGCTGCTGGGCCAATGGCTGGGGAGGACCTCCAGGGAAGGAAGGGCAAGGGCGGGCAAAGGAGGAATAGAAGGAGGGAAGGCTGGCATAAGAGACGGTGGCAGAGCCAACCACTACGGGACTCCTCAGCTGGGAGTGGGAAAAGGGATAGGCAGGTAATGACAAGGGAGATCTGATTGGCTGACCCTCAAGGGGGAGGAGAAGTTCGGTGTGAGCTGGATAGAGAGAGTGCGCAGATACACAACCCTGTGGATGGGCAGAGGGGTTCGGTTAAGTAACCACCACCCCCCGGCCAGGTCTGAGGCCGAGGGAACCCTCCCGCCAGAGCACCTGGGAGGACGGCGGAGGGCAGAGAGCACATGACGGGCGCGGCGGCGGCTCACACAAACCTTCCCCAGGCTCAACCCCCCAAATTTCTAGGAATTCCCAACATGTAGTAGCCAATTCTAGTAACACCATATATGATGAGAGCAAGAGTCTAGTAGCACCTATCAGACTAACAAAATTAGTGGTAGGGTATGAGCTATTGTGAGCCCCAGCTCTGCTCCAACCCTTCAGACAGAGATAGTCACTTGAAGTATTTGCAACAGACATTTTTGCAATTACAGTATCCCCTGACATAGTGAGAAAGATGTTTGGGAAGGCCAGAATGACATCCAGGGACAGCTTGCTACAAGACAAGCCCAAAGAAAATAACAACAGAACACTGTTGGTGGTCACCTACAGCCCATAACTGAAGCCAGTCCAACACATTATTAATGACCTACAACCTATTCTGGATTGTGACACTTTCCTCACACAGGCATTGCGGGCGGGGGGGGGACCTTTTCTTGCTTACAGACAGCCTGCTAACCTGAAACAACTACTCACCCACAATGATAAACTACTTAACACTAACATGGACTCTGGTACCAAGGCCTACAACAAACCCAAGATGCCAACTTTGCTCTCATATCAATCCAAGCAACATCATCGGTGGACCCAACAACATCAGCCACTCAGGTTCATACTCCTGCTCATCCTCCAATGTGATTTATGCCATCACGTGTCAGCAATGCCCCTCCACTCTCTACATTGGACAAACTGACCAGTCCTTTCGACAAAGAATTAATGGACATAAGTCTGACATCAGGAACCAAAACATTCAAAATCCAGTGGGGGAACATTTTAACCTTCCAAGACATTCAGTTGCTGACCTAAAAACAGCAGTTCTCCTACAGAGGAACTTCAAAGGGAGATTAGAAAGAGAGAGTGCTGAATTGCAACTGATAACAAAGCCTATGCATCCACCTGGACTGAATCAAGACAAAAGCTTTCCAATGCTAATTTCTCCACACTCACTACCCCTCTGTATACCCCACCGTATTCAATCACGCCTGCCTTTGTCTTTCACTGGCTATTATCATTTGGCTTCTCTAATCACTCCACTCTCCAAGATATAAGGACAGATGGACTCACATTCTAGCTGTATATGAAGAAGTGAGCTGTGGCTCACAAAAGCTCATACCCTACCACAAATTTTGTTAGTCTTATAGGAGCTATTGGATTCTTTCTCTTTTCCACTGCTACAAACAGACTAATATGGCTACTCGTCTTGATCTGTCACCATATATGATGAGTAAAGATGAAAGTGAAAGGGAGAAAAAGATAAAATACAGAGTGTGAGACCATTAGGTACTTGTGGAAACAGCATATACATTTTCTAAATAATTAGGCAAGAACATACAGCGATGTTTAGTGATTTGTTATCAGTATGTGAGTGATTCTTTTCTGACCTATCATAAATATATATCTGAAAAGGTACGGCATGCTTTATGGCCCAAGTTGTTGGGGGTGACTCTTTCAGTAACTGAATTTTACTTTCTTTTTGTCACATCACTTTTCAGGTTTAAGTTACCATTTAAATTTTAAAGGCTAGCAGTGCAATCCTATGCATGATGGCGGAGTAATAAGTTTCATTTTATTCAACGGGACTTACTTCCCCAGATAATTGTGCATAAGATTACAGTGTAGGTATGCATTGCAGCAACTCTTCCTAGTAAAAAAGTTATACTATATGTGGAATTAGGTATACAAGCTGGGAGGCCCTACAAAAATCGCAGGGGGGATTCCAGGGAGTGTGCAGCACTTCTTCCTTTCCTTCCTCACAAAGACCCTTTCCTTCCCCCCCCTTCCAAACACCTTTCCCCTTTGTACCCTTCTCCAGAATAGTCTTCCATTTTGGTCTCTCACATCTTTTAAGACCCCTCCCATTTCCTCCTCCCTCCAAAACAAGATTCTCCTTCCCCCAAACACTCTTCCACTTTCCCCCCTTGCTCCCAAAGATGCTTCCTCTTTGCCCCCTCCAAAAGACCCTCCCCTTGGATCCGCACACAG
Source organism: Eublepharis macularius (assembly GCF_028583425.1). Taxonomy (NCBI): domain Eukaryota; kingdom Metazoa; phylum Chordata; class Lepidosauria; order Squamata; family Eublepharidae; genus Eublepharis; species Eublepharis macularius. The sequence goes on along the minus strand of NC_072796.1, from coordinate 81,605,232 downwards.
GGGAGGATGTTTGTGATGAAGAGGGGTCCAAAGGAAAGGCTCTTTGGGAGAGGAGGGGCCAAAGGGAGAGGGTCTTTGAGAGGGGGCAACAGGGGAAGGGTGGAGGGGGTGCAATGGGGAAAGTGTTTGGTAGGGAGGGGAAGGGTCTTTGTGAGGGAGGGAGATTGGCAGGCTGGCGGGGGTCCGAGGGTGTGAAGGCAAATCACGTCTATGCATAGAATGCTCTCCTGAGGAGGTTTAAACTCCCAATGAATCTTTATAACTGTTAAGATTTTTGGCTTGTTCTAAATTGGCCCGTCCTCAGATAAAAGCATCCAAGTGCATCAGGGCCATTTCAGAATTAGATATATGATTACTGTTTCAATTTCAAAACTAGATTATTGGAAAAATATACACAGGACTGCACTTGGAGATTATTTGGAAAATGATGTACAGCACATTGGTCTACCTTCTAATGGGAAATAATCATTTAACCTGCACTCCAGAATCTTCACAGCCTTCTCACAACAGTAGTTTTAAACTGCATAACCGTTATGGAACAGAAAATAAGCATATCTTCAAACTGCAAGATTTCTTACTTGTTTGCCAAAAATTTGTGAGCAGAATTAACCAGCCTATGTAAGAATTCTTTTTCTCAATTTATCTAGATAGTCCACCAGATTTAGGCAGATCATCATGCTCATCTGTAGCTTGCACAGCAATATTATTTATTTATTATTTCAATTTATAAACCGTCCATCCTCAGGGGCTCTGGGCGGTGAACAACAGTTAAAATCAATAAAAACAAAAAAACAATAATTCTAAAATCAACATACAATAAACAATAATAAAATAAATTAACCAAATACATTAAGGTGCAATGGTGGGGAGAACCCCCCACCCCAAAGGTGGGAGGCCAACATGGCACCACCCCCTTCAACCACCGAACGCCTGGCAGAACAACTCTATCTTACGGACCCGTCAGAATGATAATATGTCCTGCTGGGCCTGGGTTTCCATTGACAGAGTGTTCCACCAGGCTGGGGCCAGGACTGAAAAGGCCCTGGCCCTAGTTGAAGCGAGGCAGGCTTCCTTAGGGCCAGGGACCACCAGTAAACATTTATCTGCTAATCGAAGCGGTCTCCGGGGAACATACAGAAAGAGGCGGTCCCGAAGATATGCTGGTCCCAACCCGCTCAGGGCTTTAAAGGTAAGAACCAACACCTTGAACCTGATTTGGAATTCAACCAGAAGCCAGTGCAGCTGGCGCAGGACAGGTGTGATATGTGACTGGTAGGATATACCAGTCAGGACCCGCACCACCGCATTCTGGACCAGTTGTAGTTTCCGGATCAGGCCCAGGGGTAGCCCAGCGTAGAGTGAGTTACAGTAATCTAGCCTGGAGGTGACCATTGCATGGGTCACTGTAGCCAGGTCCCTGGGGTGTCAGGTAAGGGGTAAGTTGCCTGATCTGACAGAGATGGTAAAATGCAGACTTGGCAACCGCCATGACCTGGGCCTCCATCGACAGGGAGGCATCCAGGAGCACACCCAGACTCTTCACCACTGGCAAAGTTGCCAGTGGTGTTCCATCCAGGGCAGGGAGCTGGATCCCAACATCTGGCAGCCCCAGCCTCTACTGCAGTTTCTATCTGAGGTGGCCAGTATTGGTTGAGGATGTCATCAGTTTGAGCCAGTGTAAGTCAGGCACTACACTACAGTGAGTGCATCCACAAACACATACCTCCTTTGCTGATTGCTGTTCAGTGGTGGCAGCAGCAAATAAGTGCGCAGGCTCTTTTATCAGCCATTATTCAGCAGATAGCCATGAATGACAGTCCACGTCACTTCATGGGACATAACTAATCATGCTGTGTGCACAGCTATTGAGAATACAGACGTACCTGTAAGTGGCAGCATATCAGAGAGAAAGTGTGTGTGAGAGAGAGAGAGCGCACTATAAGAGAAGGGGCTGTGGGTGAGCTTAAAACGAGAAGGAAGAAAATGTCAGTGAGTTTTAGAAAAAGCAGAAATGTCATCCTGTCATTCAAATAACATGAGTTAGAGATCATTTAAGTTCCCACCTTGCCTTAAAATGAATACAAAGCCCTCAGTGTAACTTGCAGGAATACAGAAATGAACTAAGTAGTGATCCACTTCAAAGAAAAAAAAAGACCTTCACTTTTCAAAGGCAGGCAGAGGAAAATACTCAACTCAGATGTCCTTTTATGTTTAAAAGTCCATGTTATTAAACTCATTGGATAAAAGATGAAGCAAGTAGCTGGCCTGTCCTTTAAGAAAGGGGAAATTATGCTGGTAAAGTCAAAGAAACTATTCTATTTTTGACCTTGACTTTGGAAGTGGCATACATTACTGGTAAAGTTTCCTCAGTACCAAGATTTGGCTCACATTTGGGAAAACTCAGGCCAAGAAGCAACTAGGGCATAGAGGTCAGTTGGAAATTTGATGTGCAACTAGGCATCCAGTTGGGGTGAGGAGACAGAGTCAGACTGGTCATTGAATTCACAGAAAATTTTCCAGTGAATCACTGCCCTGAAAGGCCACTAGGCCAGGGTCCCTCCTGCATCCTAAGCTGGGCAGCTGCAGCGCCTGGCCTTGGAGCACCTCTCTGTGGTATCTAGTCTCTGTCCCAAGAGGTGGGCCACAGTGGGGAATTTTTCCCTTCGTGGGGAGGGATAAGAATACCAACTCTCTGAGCTTAGAGATGCTATTCTCATCCACCACCACCACCCTGAGCAGGGGAACCATGCGAGAGGCTAGTCACAACAAAGGTTTTCCTGCTCTTGGGGAGGATTCAGACACCACACCCCACTCCAGTGAGGTCAGAATTGGATTCTGATATCTCCCAAGAGTGGGGAAACTTTCAGTCTTGTGCCCAGTCTCCACCCTGGAGTCTCCTGCAATTGGGAGCATGAAATTAAGGGCAGGGCTACCAGATATGCAGTCACTATTATAAGGGATGACAACCACTCCTGCTCTCTGGTTTGCCCTTGCAGCAGATGGCTTTCACCAGAGGCAGAATGCTCTACCTATGGCCCCAATGGGATTTCTTCACTGAAGCATGTAGAGTTTTTAAACATCCCCAAAGCTGCAATCCTAAACACACTTACCTGGGACTAAGTCTCCCAGAAATTGTGGGACTTCCTTTTGAGTAGACATGCATAGGCTTGCACTGTAAGTCACTTCAGGAGTCCCATATTGGGCTGAGGAGTACAAAGAGGAGAGAGATCACTACTTTTTAAAAAAAAAATGTTGATAAGATGCAATATGTGAACATATTGTTACATTTTTCAATTTTTTCATAACAGAACCAATACACACTAAACAACATTCAGCTCTCTATATCAGTTCTGTTCTTGGTGTCTTCTTTGTCTAAGCATACTGATGAAAAAAGATATAAAGTAAAATTATATCTTAATATTTCCTTGCATTAATTCCAGTGATGTTGTAAAGCTAATTTAAATTATAATTCTTTATTTTACTAGCAATAAGAATTTATGTAATAATCTTATAAACTTATGATTGTTTGCAAAGATCTTGAAGGGGGTTGAATGTTATTGATTGTTAAATACTCCAAAAAAGGGGAACCATTTCTCCAGAAAATCTATTGTATTTGGATAATATTTAGCCAGATATATTTTGTCATTTATTTTTTTTAATATAAAGTGATCCCAAATTTTTATAAACCTTGTCTATTGTTGGTGGATTATGTGATTTCCAATTTGCTGCAATTACACTTTTAGCTGCAGCTAGTATCTTGTATTTGACTTATCACTTCTGTTGACATCACCACCAACAGTGTGCAATTGTGCTTACTTCTCCACATCCTTTCCAACAGAGTGGAGATATTGTTGATGAGATCATTGATAATTTTCTAGGGGTGAGGTACCAGCTGGTTATTATCTTGTAAGACTGTAATTTTATTATTGTTATTGAGGACTTGAGTATTGTAGATTACTGTATGCTATTCCATTGTTCTGTTGTTGGCTTGATATTACAGTTGGTTTGAGAGCCAGTTTGGTGTAGTGGTTAAGTTTGTGGGACTCTAATCTGGAGAACTGGGTTTGATTCCCCACTCCTCCGCTTGAAGCCAGCTGGGTGACCTTGGGTCAGTCACAGCTTTTAGGAGCTCTCTGTGCCCCACACACCTCACAGGGTGTTTGTTGTTGCGGGGATAATAATGACATACTTTGTAAACTGCTCTGAGTAGATGTTAAGTCATCCTAAAGGGCAGTATATAAATGAATGTTATTATTATATTATGCCACTTTTTTGATAACTTAAGATCTTGAATTTTGAAGAAGCCAGGAGAATATTGTAAATCTTGGAGATTAAGCCTTATTGGACAAACCTAGAGGGACCGCCTCTCCCCATATGTACCCCGGAGAGTGCTTAGATTAGCAGAAAAACATCTACTGGTTGTCCCTGGCCCTAGGGAGGCTCGACTGGCCTCAACCAGGGCCAGGGCGTTTTCAGTCCTGGCCCCAACCTGGTGGAACTCTGTCGGAGGATACTCGGGCCTACCAAGACCTTGTGTCCTTCCGGCGGGCCTGTAAGACAGAGATGTTCTGCCAGGCATTTGGTTGAGGCCAGTACTCAGATCCACCAATTGGCCTCCCTGTCTGTCTCTTATTAGTGGGGGGCTATATTGAGTCATCTGCCCCATGTAGGAGCGGTGGCTAACCTCGCACCAACTCACATCCCCACCCCTCTCTTCCCTTGTGGTTGGCAGGGAAGGGTGAAGTGAACCTGGAACATAGTGCAGAGTCAGAACGTAGTGCAGAGTTTGTTTTTATGCTGTTAAATCTGGCTTTTATCATTATTTAATGTACCGTTTTATCAATGTGTTTTTATCTGTATGTTGTAATCCGCCCTGAGTCCATCCACGGGAAGGGTGGACTATACATTTAATAAATAATAATAGTAATAGAGAGAGATCACTGTGATGTTTCCCCCCTCTTCAGAGCCATTTCCATTTCCCTGTCCAGCCATGAGGTGAAGAGTGTTAACATTCCCCGCAGCAATTGCAAAGAATAGGACATAAAAGTGAAGAAAAACAAAGTTGCATGGAATGTAGCAGAACAGTTCCACTTACCCGCAGGCCCTGCTCTGTCTTGCCTTTTAGGCATTTGAGTGCCAGCGGCCATCCAAGTCTCTTCCTGGCAACATGCAGCTTTCCTGGCTTCTCTGATTCTTGGAGTGGTTTTCATTCCCTCTTTTGGTACACTGCTACCTCCACTTGGCCTTTGTAGGAATTGCCCGCTGAAAGGATCAGGGCTCTCTGCTCTCCTTCCCTGTGTTGCCCTTTTAAGACTGGCAGCTCTGCTACCCAGTGTCTGGTTACCATGGGGCTATTTACTGCACTTGCAGACCACTGGGGGGGGGGGGTTGACAGATTGCCAACAGACCACACCTCTTCTCTTGGCGCCTGCTTTAAATAGCATGTTTGAATGAATGAGGTCTAGGTGGTACAGAGAACAACTACCAGCCTTAAAAATTATAAAACATTTATTAAAAAGAAAATGTCCACACACATACTTTTGGCACAGCAACAGATTGAGCAAGGGATTCCGAAAGAAAGGTTATTATTGCTGGAGGAGGGAGTTAAGGCAGCTGCAAAAAGTGTATTCTTCCAGCTTCATTTAGCCTGGAAGGTAGCTCCTTAACTTCTCAGCTGATTTTACACATGGATGCATGCTATGGTTACCTCATGGCTATTGCAATATGCTTTACATGGGCCCTCCCGTAAAGATAGCTTGGAAGTGCCAGTTAATATAGAACGCCTCAGCCAGGTTACTGTTGGGCACAAAGTGGAACATGCATGTCACACCCATTCTACAGACACTCCAGTGGTTGGGGTGTGCATGAAAAAAAAATGTGGCTGATCTGGATCCAGGTTTCAGAGATACCCCCCAAAAGGTACTCCTGAAATCCAGATCAGATTCTCTAATCTAATTAGAGAATCCCAAATTTATACGGCCATTATTCCCTATAGGGAAAACTATCCAGGGGGCTGGAGGGCATTTTTTGAGCAAACTCCAACAAATTTTCAGGAAACCTCCTTCCTGCCCACTAAAGACCCCCCACATTTCAGGGATATTGTACTCTGAGGTACAATTCTATGAGCCCTGAATAAGGTGCCCCAGCCACTGTCCATTGTTTCCTACGGGGGAAACATTTCCAAGGTTTTCTATGCAAAGAGATACCATAAGTAAAGGCAACCCCTGGCCAAAAGTCAGTCCCAAATGTGAGTCCCACTCCCAGCAAAGCCCAACAGAACTGAACTACAATAAGGGAACCTATGTCAAACCAGAGAGCCTCAATATGAAACCAGAATACTCCCAGACTGAATCAAGGAGGGGTGTTCACTGGAGGCACAGAGTTTAAAAGGCAGGAGGCAGCTTGAAGTGGTCTTTTGGAGCTCTGGTGGGGGTCGATGGGCAGGATGGGAATCCATCCACCCTGCCTGCTGCCTCCTGTTCCTTCACAGCCATGTGCCACTCTCCTGCTGTAGCACAAGGTCACTTTGCACTACTTCTTGCTTGCTGACTGGCTGCTGCTCCATCCCCTGCTAACCTCACCCTGTTCTCCTGCCACAGTATGAAGTTTGCCTCCACTTCATGCCACCTGCTTCTCACTTGCTCACTGGCTGCTCCTCTAGCTGTCTGCTTTTTCTTTGCAAAGACCATGCAACCAAATAATCTGGCCCATCATAGTTCTGCTCCCTGGATCTGATCTGGAAGTTTCCATAGTGATCTAGATAGTTGGATTATGCCAGATCAGCATCAAGCCATCTATTTTGCCAGTCCACAGATCCTGGATTGCACAACCCTAGTTACCGATCAGTTATCAAGCTCAGTTCAAGATTCTGGTTATCATCTACAAAACAGATCACCTCTCCTGAAATGTCTCACTACAAGAGCTTTGCACGTCTGAGCTACATCTTCCGGAGATGCCACATTGGCCTTTCCCACATATTCTTTGTGGTGGCTCCCACCTTGTGGATTGGCCTGCCTGAGAAGCAAAAAAAGGCCCCCACTCCACTACTGTTTCACAGAATGCACAAAACTGAAATGCTCAAGAGGACATTTTTATAAAGGCATTAGAACTGGATTATTAAGGGAGAGAATTATAGTCTATTGCAGTATTTCTTGCATGTATCACCTTCCTTTTACTGCATTGTATTCTATCTTCGTAACCCACTTTCTGTACTGTGGCATATGCCTACTCATGGTTTTGTTTCGTTTTTTTTAAATAGATTTTATTGGATGAGGTGATATAAAATAGTTGGTTAAAATCCGGCCTGATCTTCATCTATAAAGTCCATTAACCATATTTTGAGCCTATCTGCCAGTATTCTTGCCATTATTTTGTAGTCATTGTTTATAAGCGATATGGGTCTATAATTTTTCAACTCTGTCAAATCTTGGCTTTCTTTTGGGATCAGTGCAATACTAGCTTCATTCCATGTATCTGGGAGATCCTTTCCTTGAAGCATATTGTTCATTACATTTTTTAAAATCGGTACTAGGTCCTCCTTCATTACTCTGTAAAATTTAGCTGTGATCCCATCAGGTCCTGGTGCTTTCCCAGTCTTAGCCGCTTCAATTGCCTGTATGACTTCTTCTTCTGTTATTGGAGCATTCGGTCTCTGTTTCATCTCTTCTGGTAGCTTTGGTAAGTGGGCATTCCTTAAATACCCATCTCTCTCTTGTACATTCACAGATTTCTTTTGAAATAATTTAGCGTAGTATTTAAAGAACGCACGCTTAATTAGTTGATGATCTTTCAATTCTTTACCTTCCTCCATTATTGTATTAATAATTTTCATTTCCTTCCTTTTTTCAGTTGCCAGGCTAAATACTTTCCTGGTTTATTTGCTCCTTCAAATGACTTCTGCTTTAATGTCTTTAACTTCCATTCTAGCTCTTTATTACTAATGGCTGTTATTTGATCCTGCAATATTTTAATTTCCTGTATAATCGACTTTTTTCCTGGTCTTTTCTTCAATTGTTCTTCTTTTTTATATATTTTTTCTTGAATTTCTTGCCATTTCTCCTGCTTTCTTTTCTTATCCTTACTGTTAAGTAAGGTTAAATTTCCTCTCATTACAGCCTTAAAGGTATCCCATACCATCTGTGTTGAGACTTCATTGTTGTTATTTGTTACAAAAAATTGCTTAGTTTCTTCTTTCAAATACTTCAAATTTTCCTGATTTTGTAATAAATCCTCATTTATTCTCCATCTAAGTTTTCTTCGACCCATTGTCCATTTCCATAACATTGGATTGTGGTCTGCACTCACCTTCGGTGAGATTTCCACTTTTTTGTCAATAGAGTCAAATCTTTTGTTGCCCAAATCATATCAATACGTGAAAATGATAAGTGCCTTGCGGAGTAGTATGTAAATTCAGTACTTTTCGGATATTCTTTTCTCCATACGTCTTCCAAATGTTCTTGTTGAACTAGTTCAAAAAAAGTTTTTGGTAGCTTCCCTGATTTTTTAACAGTTGTTTTTGATTTCTTGTCTAATTGCAAGTCCACCACACCATTGAAATCTCCAGCCAATATCATCTGATCAAATACATCCTGATATACTGCTTATACCATGGTCTTCCATTTGGAAAATAAAATAAAATTCAGACATCAGATTGCACCTTGATAATGTGTACTGTCTTAATTGAGAAAGATGAAAGTACTTTTTGACAGTTCTGATGTATAAAGAGGGAGTCGGGATAGTGTGTAAGTGTGTGTAGGAGTATGGTGGGTGAGAAAAAGAGAGAAAGGATGTTTAAATGCTTACCTAGAAGACCACTGGGTGTCAGCCATGTCCATTTCTACTGAGCAGTTCATTCAAGCAAAATGACTTGTCAGTGAAATAAAGTACATAATTTTGATGAGTCAGAAATTCTGTCAGCAAGGTTGCTTCCTGAGTTGTTTTTCTGAATAAAAAATGCTTACAAACATTAAGGGAGTGTGTGCAGGTAATGTTTAAAGTATGTTCTAATTAATTAGTTAATATATCATATTATTTTGAAAAATGAAAAACACAAAGGTGGCAGTGCTTTGATTTTCAACAGGCCTTGAATTTCTAGGAGACTGTATAGACAAATGATCTCCAGTTGACCCAAATTCAGAAAAGAAAATTATTTGTTAAAAGTATTAGTTAAATAAGAAAATGTGTTTATGAGCATATTGAACTACCATTCTCATTAACATTTATTAATCACAGCAATAACTATAATATGATTTAGATAGAAGTAAAGCAATAGAGGTATTTGTAGCATGATCTAGTTGCTGGATCAGTTCTTTTTGGTTTCCTTAACTGAGGTAAGGAAGATTGTGGGAGTTGTGAAGGCTTGTAGCAGTAGCTTGTAGTCTAAACCTGTGTCCTTCTTAGCTTTTAAAATCCTGCAGGGAGGCAGTGGGTCATTTAATTCAGAGGACTGTCAGTGGCTATCTGATGGAAGGAGTTTTTCCAAAATCCATAAAAGGGGCTATTATTCAACTATAACTCAAGAAGGCATCTTTAGATAAGTAGGTCTTGGCCAGTTATGGACCTGACTTGAACCTTCCCTTTTTGGAAAAGTTATAGAATGGATAGTGGCAGAGCAACTCCAGAATATTTGGAAGAGACATCATTTTCAATCTGGTTTCAGGCCTGAATTCATGACAGAGACAGCTTTATTGGTACTTGTGGGTGATCTTGGTCTGATGAGTAATCTCCATTGTTGTCATTAGTTCTGTTAACAGTTTTTGATGTGTAGAATATGATATTAAGATGTTGGTACTCACCTTTAAAGCCCTTCATGAAGGACCACCTCTTCTTGCACTTTCTTGTGTGACAGCTTTGTTCTTCCCAATGAGGTCACTACTATCCCTTCCTCTCTGCCTAAGGCATGTAATGCAATAGTCCAGATTTGGGCTGGACTACCATACTCTTGAGTAACAACCTTGTGGAAGATGTCATAGGCCTTCTTCTTATGACTTTCTGGTGAGGCTGCAAAGTGGAGTTATTCCAAAGAGTTTTAGGGGTCGTATAGGCCAGTGACATTTACGTTTTACCTATCTATCAAAATAGCAGAGCCCCTACTATTGGTACTGAATGCTTGAACTGTTTAATATCTCCAGATATAACACTTTCTTGAGGCATCCCACATTTGCATCCCACACATCAAATGAGCAGCTGCATACCTGTTGCTCAATAAACTGATAAGGTGAAAAGGTGTAGTGAGGGTCCTCTTTTGTTTCATCTTACATATGGCCATACACTTATAGCACAGTGGGCTTAGACTGGAGTAACTCTTTGTAGGATTGTGCCTTTAGTTTCTTTGCCAGCCTTCATATTGGATCTTTGATGATCTATTCTTTGTCAGCCATCTTTTAAGTCTTCATCCATCTTTCGGCCATTTTAAACTCTGATTATTTGCATGTTTTCGTTCCCAGTTCTTTTATGAACTTCAAGCATATCATTCTTGAAATCTTCTTTTACTCTGCTTCTTTGCAATTAAAATCTTGACCTTTACCCTTGGTAAATAATTACCATTTTCACAGTAAATCTAATATTCACTCATTTGCTGGGATTCTGATTACTGTAGAAATGTTAATTACTTACAAGTGTTAAGTTTCACCATCATAAGGGAAATCCTGTACATCCCTCGGTCAAGGTAAGTTTATGAAAAACAAGCTATGCTTATATTATTCCTGAAGTGAGACAATTCCCCTTTACTCATTATGCTGTTGCATTGTTTTCACCACATCTTGTTTTCACTGAGATAGTAAACCTGGCTCTGGGTTCTCTCACTTCAAACTGCCAGTGTTGGGTCACTTTACTGAATGCTCCTCTACAAAACATTCCTTCAAATGGAAAGGTAGATGTTAAGAAGCATTTTAGCTTGTTCTTGCTGCTGAAACACTACCCGTGATGCAGGGCTTTTCTTCTGGGAAAAGAGGCGGTGGAACTCAGTGGGTTGCCCTCGGAGAAAATGGTCACATGGCTGGTGGCCCCGCCCTCTGATCTCCAGACAGAGGGGATTTGAGATTGCCCTCCGCGCCGCTCAGTAGCATGGAGGGCAATCTCAACTCCCCTCTGTCTGGAGATCAGGGGGCGGGGCCACCAGCCATGTGACCATTTTCAAGAGGTTCCGGAACTCCGTTCCCCCGTGTTCCTGCTGAAAAAAAGCCCTGCTGTGATGTAATCTAGTTCGTGGAGAATATTCTAGCATGTCATCCCTCATCTGCAGTCTGAATTGATACAGCCTAGAGATAGGTTTATCACCTGCATACGTTCAGTCAATGTATCCATATACCTGTCCATCTCAAATATTACTCACTTGAAAGCTTATGTGAAATGATGGTTAAAATTTCTGCCTATCTTTTTACATTTTTTGTGCTGAAGCACTTGTTTGCCCATAGCCATGGGAAAGGGAAGTAGACATTCTATTGATGACACAGTTTTGTACTTCCCACTTGCCTTACACATGTGTGGGAGGTTGTCTGTCTTTTCCATACCAGGGTACTGCACAGGGGAAACTGGATTCCTTCTCCTGTCCACATACTTCGAGTGCCAGACTCCTGACCAATTTGTGACTGTTTTTTAAATGAAATTCTTGTACTTTCATCACTCTTTTGGGTTTAGACCCACCTGTTTCCCTCATTACTAGGGAGAAAAGGTTTCCCACTTCAGCAGGAGAACTCCCACCATCCCTTTTTTGTTACTCTCTAGTAATGAGGGAACATATTTTTAAAAGTGGCATCATGTCAACAGCACAATGTCACTTCCAGTGAATACCTAGCCTGCTTGTCTAAAACAATGAATACCCAGGGAGTCAGACAAAACTATGGGTTTACTATTGAGTTTTTTTCGACTCCTAGAGTATCACATCATTGTCAGGCCAGTGACATGACATCACTTCCAGGAATTTGCCAGAAGTGACATCACACGACCATGCCCCGTCCCTACCCTCTCTGTCTCCTGCTGGTTGCCAGATATGGCTGACAGCTCTATTCACTGTATGTTACTGAATTGTAATACACATTGAAAGCAGATGTCATGGGTTATGCTGTCTGTCACTAACAGGGGAGACACAAGTATAGTAGTGCATGCAGTATCCCTTTCCCTTCATTTTTAGTACTGCCTTAGCACGACAGCATATGCAAACAGAATGTTTGCTCCTGTGCCTAGTAGGCAGAGCGAAATCAAATCAAAGCCTTTCTCAAACCAGGGAACCAGCAATATGATTGCTAAAATCAACATTTTGGAAGGTCATGCCTATTAACGTTTGGTAAACATCCCTGTCAAGTTATATAGATCCATTGAGCCTCTATCACTTCACTCCCTTCAACCTTCCTGAACAACAGCCATTTCCACACAGGTTATTTGCCCTATATTCAGTTCTATTAAGGAGAGGTTCTTTTCCTGCTTCCCCGCAGCATCAAGGTGCATCCATGTTCCTCCAAGGGTTTCCCTGCTTTTCTCTAATCTTTCCAAAATCTGCTTTGCTATGAAGTTTTGCACAAGATTGCAGAATAGCCTATATTGTTACCATATGCAAGGGAAAATCCAAACTTTCCCACCTACATGGCAGCCATTTTCTTAACACTGTCCCCATGGTGGCCATTTCTTTCACACACTAGGTAGGGTATTTTTTTAGATTTTTTAAATGGCAATTGAATATAATTGTATCAACATTTTAACAATGTGTGTAACAGATTCACTGAATTCCCAGCTTTTGTTTCAAAATAAAAGTATCTTTCTTTTTCCATTGCAGAGATATAAGGTGAAAGATGCCAACTTCTGCTCTAATCAAGCCATATTGTACCTTTACACCTCACCCACCCACCTTTGGCTGGGATATAAAGGCTCAGAGATCTCAATTCCTATTTATGTCTGAAGAAGGGAGCTCTGAGGCTTGAAAGCTTACACTCTGAAAATCTTGTTGGTCTCTAAGGTGCCACTGAACTCAAATCCTGCTATATTCACAGATAGGAAATTTTTATTTCCTCAATAGTGCTTGGAGTGTGACTGGTGTCTCCCATGTGACTTTCTGCCCACCCCTGTTATAGTATATATATATATATAAATATGGAGTAACCCTTGTTGTCATTACCACAAAAAGCTAACCTCTATCCATAATGTAATTTCACTCCAGCTTCTCATAATTTCATTATTGTTTTAAAAAGCTCAGTGTGATGGAAAATTGGAGCCAATATAGAAAACAACTGGTTAAGAAATGAATTGATCTACCTCTGTTGAATGGTATGAAATTAACATATAAACAAGCAATGACAAGAATTTCATTTATATGCATGTTTATGTCATACAACAAAATATATTATGATGTAAAATAATAAATAAGCTTTGTATTTCTGAGGATCACTGATAAAATAATTGATGAAAATATTAGGTACCGCAAAGAAGTTTCTAGGAACCATGGCACCCTGGCATCTGGGATTTGTCAAGTCCTGTACTACATATCACACAGGTGGTACATATTGTTGAGGAAATAAAGTCATGGCTTTTTAAAAATGCTAATACTTACCAGAAATATTTCTTCATAGACTGGTCTGGATGATGCAATGGAAGAAAACCTGCGTTTAGCTCAAGAATATCAAATGCTCCAGCTATGCTATTTAAATAGCAAGGACAAGCTTATGGACCATTGTAACTATACAGTCAGGGCTGAAGCAGCATTAAGAGATAAACAGCAGGTAAAGTAGGATATATGTTCAATTCCTTAATTATTTTGTTCTTAAAATCTATTTGGTAATTATTATTAATTAGTTTGCTATTTGGAAATCAATCATGAAATATATGGATAGCTTGCAGTTTTATATATTCTTTTTATTGCAAGAGCATTTGCTTGCTGCTTTTTACTTTCTCAAAACTACTATTCTTTTTCATTATTCTCATTCTTACATTTGTTTGATTTCTTTATTATTATCCTTGTTATTTGTTTCAATGGAAACACTTTTCCAGGTATAACTCCTCCCTCCATTTGCAATGAAATCTTCTAATCTACACATTATCTTCTCATCTGCACATTAGGTGAAGGCAGATATTCGACAAGTTAAGAAATCAGTGGATGCAAATAATATATAACAGAAAAGGGCTTCTGATGTATGAATCCATCCGTTGATACCTAAAGTGGGGTTAGTGCATCTGTTTTTAGATAAAAAGCTTTGTGGAGCGAAACTGTGGCATATCCTGCACTTCACCTTGCTTGTTTGATATGTGAATGAGCAGTTATCTGCCTTTTTCATACTGAGGCTATAGTAGCTTGGGAGGGCAATTTTTCATAGGCTAATGCCATGGGAGAGGAGGGAGGTATGGTCTCCCTGTAACTGCTTTTAAGGAACATTAAGGAAGCTGAGAAATTTCAGTCCTACTATAGCATTCATCTCTTGCATTTCATCTGGTTTGGCCCTTGTGTGTGTATTACTGATTTCTGAGCACTCACATTAAGACAGGATTGCAGATACTGCCTGGTGAGTGTGGAGTAAGCATTAGTCTCGATTTCCCCTCTTCAGTCTGCAGCATTGTATGCCAGCAAAAAGTTTGGCAGGAGTGCTGCCCTCTCCTTGTCTTAAGTATGCAATTCTTCCTGCTTGTACTACAGCATGTACAAGCAAAAAGCCACTGCTCCTTGTAGATAATCAAATTAAATCCATCCCTCCAACAATGTGATGGGTTTAAACATCACTTTTAAAACATAGATCCATTGGCATAATTTTCTTCGTTGGCAAGATTTATATGTAACTGCTGATTGGTGAACATATCTGTCAATTACATATTACAAATCACCTCACTCTCCCCCTTCTGTCTGGCCTTCTTCAAGTCTAAATTAGGAACTAGAATAGCTTACTGATCTGAAAGTTTTTAAATACTGCTAATGTTATTTTTCAGTTTGATAATCATTTTAAAAAGTGTTTTCAGTTCGTTTTTATTAATGTCCAAATGCACATTTCTCAGCATATAGTGCTGTCAAGTTATCAGCAGTGGAACATTGCTATTGTTCACTATTGTTCACTAACTGGAAGACAATGATTAGGTAGCACTGCATAAAAGAAGTAATGGGTAGGAGAAGGATTAAGCTCCCTTTTGTATTTACTGCTTCTCCACAATAAATTATCCCCCATACAAACACACACACCTTTTTGCTATGACCCAGCTTCATGTTCCCAGGTCTGCTGTCAAACCTGCAGTCCTCATTCTGGTGAGATGTGAATTACAAAATTGCTTTGAAGAAATATGTTCATTGTTTTTTAAACTTTATGAACTTGTGGGTATCAAAAAAGTCTCATGATGCAACAGGAGGAACTGCTGTTAGAAACTGAAATTATAGAAGCATATGCTAACATATTCCAAAAAGAATTCCCTGGATCAATATTTCCTTTGACTTTTTTAAAGGATTGCTGTTTATAATGTGCCTAGGATGCCAAGGGCCTCCAAAGCTTTTAAGAAGATTAGATTGCATGTGGATATCACCACTGTATAACTGCAAAAAAATCAATGAAAATTAATCAACAAAGGAACTAAGATATAACAGGCCAGCACTATGAACACCATCTAAACAGAAGTTTTGCTAAAACTATCCTTTATGTTTGCAGACCTATAGATAGTTGGACTAAGATGATGTATGTATCACAGGTTCCTTAGTCTATCATTCTTTGTCACCTAGTCATGTGACCATAAGAAGTGCTTGGAATGGTGACTAATTATGAAAAAATGTGTAATTTAGGGATTTAAGAAAACTTCTGAATTTATGAACGTTTTCCTGATATTCACCAGAGGATATGTAAACAAAGAGAGCATAGTTCAGTAGGGATCTAAACTGGATAATTTAGCTGAGGTATTCTTTTGATAACTCAGCTCATTATAAATACAAACCCAGCACATAAAAATATTTGTACTAATTACAGTAGAACAAGAAAAGGTTGGTTATGTACTGCTCCTATTAAAAGGTGTGCTTTTCTTCAGATTTTTACTAATAAGTGACTTACAACTGCAACAGAAAATCAATTTTGTGGGAGTATCACTGTAATGATTTTTGTAGTTGCTGTACTGCACATATACATCACAGTGACATGAATGTTCAGGAAGAAAATCACTCTGATGTTCACCTTTTCCCAAGTACACAGAGTTTTTTTTCCATAGAAAGAAATGGACAAAATTAGCTTCTATGTTTATTTTGTAGAATCAAGAGTTGATTTTAACCCAATTATTCTAGAAGGGCAGACTTCTCATAGTTTGACAGTTTGTGTTCAGTTGTAGTTCAAAACTTTTTGTATTAAAATTAATCAGGTAGATTCATATTTTACAGTAAGCAAAGCCATTCTTTTACGTAGGTTGTTATTTTGTCTATACATTGTGGAAAGCAAAATAGGAACATTCTGTTTGCCACCCTCCATGGTTCAGCCACTGAGCAGGAGAAAGTTCTTATATTTCTAGGTTGCTTTACTCCAGCACTGCAGCTTTTGGCAGATTCTTATTAGATTCACTATACTCTTGGCCCCATTTTCACAACTGGAGCATGGCATGGCACAGAAGAAACTGTCTTCTTGATATCTATCATATCTATCATAAATCAGTCATTAACTCAAGGTACCTTTCCTCAGCATCTCAAAGAGGTGGTCATGTGCCCACTACTTAAAAAACCATTAGACAAAAATGATGTACCCAATTATCTCCCAGTCTCTAATCTGCCCTTTCTGGGCAAAGTGATAGAGAGAGCAGTAGCTGACCATCTTCAGGCCTTCTTGGACAACTCTCATGCCTTAGATCCTTTTCAGTCTGGTTTTAGACCCAGCTATGGGACGGAGATGGCCCTGGTGGTTCTAGTTGATGCCCTTCACCTGAATGTAGACAAAGGCCATGCTTCATTGTTGCTCCTCCTGGATCTGTCTGCAGCCTTCGATACAGTAGACTACATCATCCTGTTGAGTCGTTTGAAAGCAAAAGTAGGTATCGGGCTATACCTTGGACTAATTTATATTGTTATCTCATGGGGGACGGACTCAATGAGTTGCTACTGGAGACCACCTATCCTCAGTGTGGAAATTACCTTGTGGTGTTCCGCAAGGTGCAATGTTATCCACCATGTTAATCAACCTCTGGGTAAAAGCCTTTAGGAAAACTCATTCATAGCTATGGAATTGGATGCCATCAATAAGAAAATGATATCCAACTCTATATCTCGCTATCTAAACCCCCTGGTGATGCAGTAGAGATACTAAGTTGCTGCTTGACAGCGGTCATCAATTGGCTGAAAGCAAAGAAATTGAAATCGAACCCAGACAAGATGGAAATGATGCTGGTTGAAAAGCAGAGATATTGAAGGAAATTGTACTTCCAAACTTTGATGTGGCTGACTCAGTTAAGAGCCTAGGGGTTATACTAGACCCAGCACTGCTGCTAGAGAAGCAAATAAATGCTGTTGCAAAACAGGCCTTCTCCCAACTCAGACTAGCCTGGAAGATGGCCCCCTTCCTTGACATGGCTGATCAGGCCACTTGGATTCATGCCAAAATGACATCAAGACTAGACTACTGTGATGCACTCTGCATAGGTCTCCCCTCAAAGCTGACTCAGAGACTCCAGCTGGCGTGGAACACTGCAGCTCATATACTCTCAGGAACTAGATGGAGCATGCATATCACTCCTATTTTGCAGTCACTCCATTGACTTCCCGTCAGTTACCAGGCTCAATTCAAGGTCATGACTATCATATTCAAAGCCCTTCATGACCTCGGCCCCTCATATCTGTGCAACCATCTCTCTCCCTATGTTCTGCCACAGCAGCTTCGCTCATCCGAACAGGGCCTTCTGCAGATACCATGCTGCAGTTGGGCAAAATCAACAGTGGTCCGCACACATGCTTTCTCTGTGGTGGCCCCCCCCCCTTATGGAATGGCCTGCCTGAGGAGGTCAGGAAAGCACCTACTCTCCTGGCTTTCTGTGCAATACTGAAATATTCAAGAGGGTTTTCTACCCACACTATAGGGCTGTATCATAAGAAATAACTAAGAGGGATACTTTGGTAGGGACAGGGACTATATGCTATGCTATTGAATACTGTATGCTGATGCAGATACATGCCACTAGGGAATTTGCACATTGCTTTACATGCCATATAAATTAGTTATGAATTATTTCAGAAATATTTCATCTGTATGCTTGACTTTGAAGAAAATCTTCAAATTTTCTGCAACTGTGCCCTATTGTACCTGTTGTCACTGAATGTACTAACTGTTGCTCATTATTGTACCTGCTCAGCGAATGCTCTTCCTGTTGATTGTATTGTTTTTCACTTGCACTGTGTAACCTACCTTGGATTTCAGTAAGAAAGGCAGGCAATAACTAAAATAAAATAATTTGATAAGTAAATATAGAAATGTAGGATCATGTTTATAGAGAACAGTTAATGTGGTAGCAGGATTCATA
Source organism: Eublepharis macularius (assembly GCF_028583425.1). Lineage (NCBI taxonomy): Eukaryota > Metazoa > Chordata > Lepidosauria > Squamata > Eublepharidae > Eublepharis > Eublepharis macularius. The sequence continues at coordinate 81,586,791 of NC_072796.1, read as the reverse complement.
ATGGAAGAACGTGGATAAAAGTGAGGATGAGAGGAAGAAAGGAGGAAATCAGGCTGTGAACAAAGAGTGAAAAAAGGAGGAATGGTAAGACCAGAACCAACTAATACAAGAGAAAGGACTACTAATCTAGTCCTGGTAGAAATTATTAAATCAGTTCTGATAGCATTCTGGCCCATAAGAATTTTGAATATTTTATTTTGCTTTCCCCTCTCTAGTTTTTTTTGGAGTGGTGGACTTACTATTGCAGTAGAACATATGTAGGGTCAATTCATATTGAATAGTAATTAGAAATCATGATAACAAAAGTCATTACACTGCAGTTCAGTTTTGATAGTAAAATTTCTGCAACATTATCACAAATCCTCATGCATTAGTGAAATGATCCTTACTATAGTTTCATATTAGACTCAAAAGACTGCATGCTTGGGGAAAAAATCTTGCAAGTCAAGAGAACCTTTCCAGCTTTTGTATATAACACAGTTTTGCTCCTTTTATACTTAAGTTCATTCCTCGTGGCACACTTTAAGCCCTCAGTATTGAGTATTCACACTAATCAGCACTAGAGATGGGCACGATCTCCATTACGATAAAAAAAACCCCACGATAATGGCAATCTCCCAATCATGACCTGGTGGATCGTTGTCTTCCACGGCAAACGATCCCGCAGTCGGGAGGGGGCTGGACCAGGGCGATTGTGATAGGACTGGGAAGCTAGACATTCAGGCGCCAACAATCTGTTCCCCTGGCAACGGAGGCAGGGGAATGCCTGAGCTCTGTTTGAAACTTGATAATATTTCCCCTAGCAAGGAAAAGCAAACAGTTGTGAGTGAAAAGGTGGCTTCCTGAGAAAAATATAAGCAAAGTGATTGGGAGAGGAATGGGTTAAGAAAGAGAAAAAACTTTGAGTGCGGCTATCATCAACAGAAGCTGTTTTGCGCTCCTCCTGAGTTCATTCAGTGCTGTTGAAAGAGTTCAGAAGAGATCTCTTCTCAGTGTTAACTCTTTCAAAAAACCCTTGCTTTGAGAGCAGCTATCAAGCTGTTTTGCGCTCCTCTCCTGAGTTCGTTCAGTGCTGAAAGAGTTAACTGAAAAGCGATATCTCTCTCCTCCTGGCTTCTCAGCCCAGTGCCTGCTTTTTGCAAGAAGTTGGTATGTGATTTGATGTTTCATTTGTGTTTTTCCTACTTAAAAAACCATAGGATCCACGAGGATCCATGTGGATCCTGGTTTTACTTTCTTCCTGTTTAAAATATGCTTTTGGAAGACTGGCTGCTTGCTTTTAAAATCGGGTGGGATGGAGGATTCTATCCCTGCTTTTTTAAAAAATCTGGCTGAAACTTGTTGACGGGGTGTCTCTCTCTCTCTCTCTCTTTGGAGAGGCAGGGACGAGTTAAAAACTCCCCCCCCCTGCTCTAAGTGCGTGCATGTGTGTGTGTGTGTGTGAGAGAGAGAAAACGCCAGGTTAAAAACTTTCCCCCCTCTGCTCTAAGTGTGTGTGTGTGTGTGTGTGTAAGAAAACGTCCCCTCCCTGAGGGGAGGCGGCTCGTCACCGGGTTAAAAACTTTTCCCCCCCTGCTCGAAGTGCGTACATGTGTGTGTGTGAGAAAACCTCCCCTCCCTGAGGGGACGCGGCTCGTCTCCGGGTTAAAAACTTTTTCCCCTATCTGTTCTAAGTGTGTGGGGGGGGGCGCCCCTCCGATCCCAGATCCCAGATCGGAAACGGGACTTGATCGGAGTGAATCGGTGATCTGGGGTCGTCACCAGCGTGGATCCACGAACAGCTTGATCGGTATTTTTTTTGGATCATGCCCATGTCTAATCAGCACTGAATCAGCATGGGCAACTAGTATTCTGCACTGCATGACCTCAAGGTGATTTGGTGTCTGTTTTCTTATTCCAGACAAGTTGAGAAGTGTCTGTTTCAAGCCGCCTTTTCTGGGGGGTGGAGCTGACGTCATTTTTTTAAAAAAATTCAGAGCATGTGTAGTAACGTTGCAATGCCGGAGCCCAGTTTGTTCACTACCACTCCCTTCTCCCTGTCCCTGTATTCTCTGATTGGGCCATCTTGTGCCCACCAGTTTTTTTATTTTTAAACATGAGCTCCAGTCGTAAAGAAAGAAAGGAAATAAAAAGGTAAACCCAATAAGTGATCATTGGGGAATGTGGATTGCTCTCAGGGAAAGGTATGCACATTGTGCTTAAAGGAGCAGAATGCAGGAATGTCTCACAGCTTTGCGACTCTTCCCTAATGAAAAAAGAGGGGGTTGGATGCTCATTTGCTTGGGGCTTGTTTCAGGCTTCTCTGACCACTAAAGAGGAAAAAAATAAAGACGCGTGTGGAGAAGTGGGAAGGGATACAGCTATACAATGTCAGGCCACTTCCAGCATAAACCAGAAGTGACATCACTGAGTCTATATGATATGACTGATGTGAATATATAGGTAAACATGGATTAAATAAACCAGATTAAATAAACTGGAAGCAGAGCACCAAGAGCTGCACTGGGCATGTATCATGAGCCAGATCACACATTTAACCCTTTAGAAGCATTAGTAAATTTAAAATCAGGAGACTGGAAGAAAAAAATGTGAATTTATTTTAGTCTTTTCTATGGATACATATAAATTTGAAAATCTGAGGGCAAGGAACACCAGTGCTATCTTATGCATGTAAATACAGCTAAAATTGCATCCTTAGCCTTTCCATAAAATCCTGTGAGTACACAGTCAAGTATCGAACACAGGAGTGTCAAACTTATTTGTTCTGAACTATTGCATCAAAATCTGGAGTTAAAGCTATTACATATTTCTATGCCATGTAGTTAAGATTTCAGTTTCACCTATAAGAGCCAGTTTGGTATAGTGGTTAAGAGCACGGGACTCTAACCTGGAGAGCTGGGTTTGATTCCCCACTCCTCCACTTGAAGCCAGCTGGGTGACCTTGGGTCAGTCACAGCTTCTAGGAGCCCCACCCACCTCACAGGGTGTTGTTGTTCTTGGGATAATAATGACATACTTTGTAAACTGTTCTGAGTGGGTGTTAAGTAGAGATGGGCACGGACCAAAATATGAACCAAAGTTCATCTCAAACCAGGCCAGTTCGTGGTTCGCAAACTGGTGGTTCATCAGAGCCCATTTCTGATGAACTACGACAAACTTTAGGCCAGTTCATTTTTCATTTAGTCACTGCCGACAGCCTGGCACCATCAATCAATTTCCTAGGTGACTGGAGATGGGCTTTCTGCAGTAGAGGTGTTCACCCTGCCGCTTTTCAGCTGATAGGAGGTGTTTGAAAGCAGCAACACTTTTCTTGCCTGCAAGAAAAGTGTTGCTGCTTTCAAAGGGCCTGCTGCTTTTTTCAGCTGAGAGGAGAGGCATCCCCCTCCCATCAGCTGAGGTCCTTTTCACACTGGAACTTATTTGTTCATCAGCGGTCTTCCTGTGCAGCCCCACACGCGCAGGCCTGCTGATTCCAGAGGTTTTTATAGCTTAATACCACCAGGGGGCACCCTCACCTCTCTGCACACGTACACGGCCGTCTTCCCACCAGAACGGCCCCGAGGAGGCAGGGCACCCCGACATACCCTCAGTTCCTCTTTTGCCGCCGATGAAAGAGGTTCATAGCTTTTCTGCTCGTTCTAAGTTTGTCGACGATGTTGGAAACAGCTCTTTTCAAGCGATGTGTGTCTTGCAACAGGAAGATTACCAGATTGGATGGCCATTCGATTGCAGACCTTCATTTCGAAGGACAGAGCAGAGCGGGTGGGTAGACTACAAGCTTCCCTTTGGAAATGTGCCATGGAGGCTACAGATCCACTGGCTAAGGCACCATCTTCTGCCTCACCCGGTTCCACTACCCAACCTGGTCCCGCTTCAACAGGCTTGAAGATGCCACGCTCCCGGCTGTCTCCAACTCATTCGGAGCCTAGACCACCACCGGACTCGACCCCAACTTCGGTCCGAAGTGCCTCCGAACCAACTCCTACCATGTTGGGTGCAACACCATCGGGCTCGAAGACACCTTGGAGTTGAATGTCCTCGACATCAACAGCGGTTGTCACGTCCCCTCGAGTCCGTTGAGACGATGCTCATACAAAGGCCTCTGATCTGAAGACTCCCCAAAGTGGAACGCCTTCGGCTCCAACTAACATTTCAGACTGACCTTCACCGCATTAGCATGGGGATGTAGCTTCGGTTCCAACACCTTCGGATCCGATGTCAGTTCCAGGATCGGTCCGGTCTGATCTAGAAAAGAAGAAGAAGAAAAGGGAAGCACCAGTCATCGAAACAAGATAAAGCAATCTTGGAGAGTGTGCTCTTGGCCTCGGATCCTCCCGCAGAGGATGTTGGTTCCGAACCCCCTGGAAAGAAACATAGGGGATCAGGGGACCACCCATCGCCCTATAGTGTTCCACACTCCAGGAGTAGCCATGAGGAGGATGTTATTCTTGTGGAGAAACCTCTCACTCCGACGGGACGTCCTAGATAGCTGTCTCGGGGCTCCTCGTCCTCTTGATCATCTCAAGAACGCAGGGGACATTTCAGACACAGGATGAGCCCCTGTTCCTATAGGAGCTACTTGAGAGAGCACCATCTACATGATGAACAAGTCCCTCATTGCTGCAATAGGGAGAGCTCTTGTTACTCAGACCTTCCTTATAGAAGGGAATCCAGATCTCCTTCAGTAAGAGCTCATTCTTATGTGGGTTCCTGATGGACTCCACACCTGTTGCACCCTAATGTGGAGGCTGGCACTGAACGACATAGGTCCAGCGCTTCTCCTTTGCCTGATTCTCCGGATGGGGAGATTGGTCCTATGGAAGATGCGTCTCCTACAGACAACTTTAGAGCATACAATGGACTGCTCCAGCATGTGGCTAAGGCCTTGGAAATTGAGGTGACTTCTGCAGAACTGAAGTTCACAGATAACATTTTACAGCACATCTATTCTGGGTCAACTCCAGCTGTCTCCTTCCCTGTTATTGAAGGGTTTGTGAAACTGCTGAAAGACCTGGATCTGAAACCAGATTCCACCCCGGCCATGAATAGGAAGGTTGAGAACCTTTATAGAGTAAAAGATGAACTCTGTCCCTTCCTCTCTGTCCACCCCCCACCTTCATCTTTGGTGACTAAAGAGATGCAAGCAAAACCCAAACAAGGGTCTCCATTGGTCCTGTCTGACAAGGAGAGTAGACGTCTGGATGCGATGGGACGCAAGTTTTATACTTCTGCAGCCTTTGGGGTGAAAAACCCTAATTACTCTGCAATGATGGCTACCTATCAGCTCCTCCTTTGGAATAAAGTGGCCACCTTTGTACTTAAACTGCTGGAAGACCAAATGTATTCCTTAGAGTCATTCAGGAGGAAGTGGTTTGCCTCTCCCACCACCAAATCAATGCCCGCCGTAATATGGCGGACACGTCAGCTAGATCCTTATTATTGGCTGTTGTCCTTTGCCGTTATGCATGGCTGAGAACCACAGCTCTGCCTACGGACATAAGGAACAGGGTAGAGGATCTCCCCTTTGAAAGCTCCACCTTGTTCTCCGACAAGACGAATTAGTACCTTTCAAAGAAGCGGATGGATCGTCTCACCCCTCGTTCATATGGTGTACTTCCACAACACCAGCAACAAGGTGCAGCACGTTCACACTACAAGTCCTTCCAAAGAGGCTGACAACAGCAACGTTTTCAGCCGTACCAAGGGTACGCTTACCAGAGCCAACAAACCTATCAGAGTCCATAGTCCTCTTTCTAGAAGGAGGCCAGGCCAGAAGTCCAAACAGGGCACACTTCAACAGCATGCCAAGGACCAACCCCAACTACATAAGCAATTCTGACCATTACAGGGCCCTGACCCATGCTTTGGTGTCAGGTTGAGTGGAATTTTCACTAAATGGTGTTCTATTACTGCTGATGTTTGGGTTCAAAAATAGTTGAAGTTGGTTATAAAGTTGAATTTTTGCAGTTACCTTACCTACGACTTCCTGTGTTTTCTTCTGAAACATCTTAATGAGGGGTACTGACTGAGCTCTCGGCTCTCTTAGAGAAAGCGGCTATTGAGGAAGTCACTGACCAGGCCAATTTATAGGATTCTATTCCAAATTATTTATGGTGGAAAAAAAGGATGGGGGCCTTCGGCCCATCCTAGATCTTCGCAACTTGAATAACTTTATTAGAGTTCGTAAGTTCAAAATATTTACCTTACTGCCGGTCCTGACTTTATTACCCTCTGACACTTGGTTTGCAGTTATGGATCTAAAGGACGCCTATTTTCATATTTTTGTCTTTTAGGAACATAAATTCCTTCATTTTTCCTATGGTGACTGTATTTTTCAGTATAGGGTCCTTCCATTCGGGTTGTTCACTGCCCCGTGGGTTTTTACCAAGGTTATGGCGGTGGTGATGGCCCATTTGAGAATCCAGGGGTGCTGTATCTTTCCCTGTCTGGATGATTGGTTACTGGTTCGAAACTTGGCCGATGATGTAACTAGACAAGTTTCGGTTACTTTGGCCACCTGCTTACGTCTGAACTTGTTTTTAATCAAAAGAAGTCCAAGCTCTTGCAAATTTAGCCAAGACAAGATCAGACATTATATTCCTTCAAGGAACACATCTCCATCCTTTCAATAGTCAAAATTTAAAATCAAGCTGGATCCAATTTCAATACCATGCAAAAGGCACCTCTAAGGCGAGAGGAGTTGCCATCTTAATTTCTAAAACTATACCTTTTCAACATCAACATACACTAAGTGACCCTAAAGGGAGATATGTTTTTGTAAAAGGCAAAATAGGCCCACAACATATACCCTGGCCTCAATATATGCCCCGAATTCTGACCAAATAACCTTTTTGGATGACACTCTAAATAAATTAACTCAATTTCAGGAAGGAGAATTGTTTTTGGGAGGAGACCTAAACTACATAATAGACCGAAAGCTAGACAGATCCAAACCTAAAAATAAAAAATGCAAAAAAGAAAACTTTAATACCAGACTTGCAGAAATCTTAGAAAAAAGCTTTTTAACAGATGCATGGAGATATCAGCACGGACGTGAGAAGGACTTTACATACTATTCACCTAAATATGACATCTATACTAGAATAGACTATATTTTAATTTCAAACACAGCGATAAATAAATTACTTTCTTCAGAAATTGGCATTATTACCTTATCAGACCATGCCTGGGTTAACTGCACACTGACAACTAATCATGAAACACCTAAACAAAGGCATTGGTCATTAAACAAATCACTTATTACCAATCAAAATACTGTTAAAGAAATCAGTAACAGCATTGAAGTGACCATAAAAGAAAATACAACAGATGATGTTAATCCAAGTATCATTTGGGATACAATAAAAACTGTTACTAGAGGCCAAATAATCTCTCTCTCAACACAAATAAACAAAAACAGAAAAGCGATAAAACATGAATTATTAGAGAATATTAAGACATTGGAACTCAAACACAAAAAAACTGGCAGTAAAAAAGTATACAAAAACTTATTGAACCAACGTAAAATGCTTGAGACTCTAGAAACAAATAAAATTTTGAAGGATCTTCAATACATCAAACAAAATTACTGGTTCAACACCCTAAAATCTTTATGATTACTATCATACAAAATAAAAGGGGAAAAAATAATCTAATATCATTAAGCAGATCTATGACAAAAAAGGTAAATTACAAATAAAAATAAAAGATATCCTGGACACCTTTGTAAATTATTATAAACAACTTTATTCAACTAAAATACCAGACAAAGAAAAAATTACACAATTTATACAATCACTCAAGGAATTAAAATAATTAGAAGAAAAACACTGTCTCTTATTAAATAGCCCTGTTACACAACAGGAAATACTTGATGTAATTAAATCTCTAAAAAATAAGAAGACACCAGGACCGGATGGCTACCCTTCAGAATTCTATTAAAAAATTGCTAACCTAATCTCTAAACCATTAATGGATGCTTGTAACACAATTTTAGAAACTGGACAGATACCTCCTTCATGGTCAACAGCATCAATTATAGTAATTCCAAAACCAGGCAAAGACCCATCTAAAACCACTTCATATAGACCCATCTCGTTACTAAACCAAGACTACAAAATCTTCACAACTGTCCTAACCAAAAGATTGAACTCATTTATTTCACACTATATACATCAGGACCAATCTGGCTTTATTCCTAATAGAGACCTAACCAACAATATATATAAAACACTCAATTTAATTTCATATAGTCAAAAGAAACAATTAGAATCAATCTTTTTATCTTTAGACATAGAAAAAGCCTTTGATTCTATAGAAATTTCATATTTAAAACAAGTCTTACAACACATGGGATTTGGAGATGTATTTCTCAAAACTATAAACTCTATATATTTTCAAGCAACTGCTCAAATTATAATCAATAATCAAATATCCCATAGCATACCAAACCAAAGAGGCACAAGGCAAGGGTGCCCTCTATCACCAATTCTATTTGCTTTAGCGATAGAACCATTAGCTATAGCAATTAGGAAAGATGCTCAAATCCAAGGAATCAACATAGAAAATAAACAATATAAATTAAGCCTCTTCGCTGATGACATGATTATCTACATCACAGATCCCAAAAATTCTCTTCACTCACTTCAAAATAAGCTACTGGATTTTGGCTCAATTTCAGGTCTAACAGTCAACCAAACAAAATCACAGCTATTCCCAATTTTTGTCCAACCACACACTATAAATGACATTAAACAAATCAGTCAGTATCATTGGAACCCTAACCAAATACAATACTTGGGCATAATCATCCCGAATGACCTTAAACGTCTAATAGACTTAAACTATAATAAAGCAATTAATCAAATTAAAGCAGATTTAAATAAATGGGACAAGATTACCACCTCATGGTATGAAAGATACCATCTTGTTAAATCATTTGCCCTTCCAAAGCTTTTGTTTTATTTAAGAGCAATTCCATTATCAATTCCACAACAGAAACTTAAATCCTGGCAAAATATATTAAATCAATTCCTATGGGAAAAGAAACAACTGAGAATTGCATTTAAAGTGCTTAGACTTAAAAAACAACAAGGAGGCTTTAACTATCCCGACTTGGAACTTTACCAAACAGCCACAAGAATGCTTAACACTTTACAAATTTTAATCTCACCAGATGCTTTTGACTGGATTACTATATTACAATCAGAAATCCAACACAACAAAATACAAAATTTATTTTGGAACACTAAAAAAGATCGTCCTTATATAATAAATAACCCCTTCTTAGGAGCAATAATCAACACTTGGAACCAAATCAGATACAAAATTATGCCAAAAATATCAAGATTTTCACCTTTTATAGAACAACACTGGTTCCCACCAGGGCAAACGAAAGCTTTTAAATAAATGTGGCTACAATCAAATATGACCCGCATAATCAATATAGCAACAAATAAAGGAATCATAAGCAAAACAGAAATAGAACAAAAAATAAAACATAAAATACATTGGTTTAATTACTTCCAACTCTCAAATATGTTACAACAACTGAAAATAAGGGAACTTTTTTTTAAAAAATCCAACTGATTTTGAACTATTACTGGATACTAAAGCACTCAAACAAAAGGGATTAATCTCAAAGCTATATAACATCCTTTTAGCCTCAACTCAAATTAAACTCTTAAGATGTCAAACAAATTGGCATTTAGATTGTAAAACAGAATTTACACCAGAACAATGGCGAGAAATCTGGACTTCAAACTTATTAAACTCAAAAGTAACCGTGTCTCGGATCCAATCCTACAAAATACTCCATAGATGGTATATAACGCCAAAAAAACTCTCATTGATAACTAAAACAAACTCACCACTTTGTTGGAAAGATTGTGGTAATATAGGAACATTCGCACATTGTTGGTGGGGGTGTCCTCGAATAGAAATTTTTTGGAATGATATATTGGATCTCATAAAAGAAATAACAGGTTACAGAATCCCTTTTGACCCAAAAAATTTATTTTTGAATCAATGGAACAATATTGAAATTCCACAAATTAGAAGAGAATTAATCAGTAACCTCTTAGTTGTAGCTAAGAATCTGATAGCCTTAAACTGGAAATCAAAGAAGGTACCCTCAACAGACAAATGGCTAGAGAAAGTATGGGACCACTACATTCAGGAAAAAATATATGATAGATTATATCAAATTGAACACTACCCAAAACAAACTGACTTTATAGCAAAATGGTTACCATTTATTGAATTTATAACTATTACTAATCAACAACCCCCTAAACATTTATTCTTTGTTGCACAAGACTGAAGAAATGGCTACTAAGTTTATAAAGCTTTAGTTTTCTTTGAATTAGCAAAGTGGTTTATCATTCACCATCTCTCTTCCTGTTAGTATAAAACTATGTATAGAATCAATAGAAATAACAAGTGTATATCTATATATATGAATATGATTGTTTGTTCATTTGCAGTTGTTTGTTAACTTTGTTTATTGAATTTGGAAATTTAAAATAAAATATTAAAAAAAAAGAAGTCCAAGCTTACTCCTTCCAAGGTTATTCAATTTATAGGAACCACTCTAGACAGTGCCCAGAATGTAGGATTCCTTCCCCGGGAGAGGGCGATAAAGATTAAGACCCTTATCAGGAGACTTAAAGGATGCCATCTTCAATCAGCTCGTTTCTTTCAAACCTTACTGGGTTGTGTGGCATCTACCACTGCAGTGGTGCCATTGGCTAGATTACACATGCATTCCCTACAACTTTGGTTTACCTCTGTTTATTTCCCTGATAGGGATCCTCAACACAAGAGTGGTGGCTAATAGATATGAACCTTTTCGAAGGGATTCAGTTTGGTTGTAGGCAGCCACAAGTGTCTGTTACAATGGACGCTTCTAATCTAGGCTGGGGTGTTCATTGTGAAGGCTCTTATGCACATGGTGTATGAGATGACTCAGAGTCAGGAACATATCAGTCTCCTAGAACTGAGGGCTGTGTTCTATGCATTGATTTCCTTTTCAGATCTTGTGAAGAACAAGACCGTCCAGATTCTCACGGACAATACAACTACTATGTTTTACATAAACAAACAGGGAGGCACAGCTTCTGTGACTGTTCAACGAAGCAGTGAGAATCTGAAATTGGGATACAGATTATTTGACGTCTCTTGGGGACGCGTTTCAACTCGAGTGGTCAGGTCACCTCTTCTACGTGTTTCTTCCATTCCCTCTCATAACTAGGGTGATCAGCAAAATTCAGATGGACAGGCCCTCAGTCAACCTGATAACCCCCTTTTGGCCGCGCCAACCATGGTTTCATGCCCTACTAAGGTTACAAACTCGGAAACACAGCTTCCCAGTGGAACCGGACTTATTGTCCTGGAGGGAAGTGTTCCACCACAGGATAGAGAAACTCAAACTGACAGCCTGGCTGATCAATCGAGACAAGGGTTTTCCTCTGAAGTAGCTCACATCTTACAGAATGCAAGACAGTTGTCTATTCGACAGTCTTATGAGGCTAAATGGGAAAAAATTCGTCTTTGGTGTAGAGAGAAGAGTTTAGATCCTTTTGTCTCCTCTCTACCAGAAGTCTTGGACTTTATGTGGGGATTAAAACAGCAGGGGTTATCTAATTCTTCAATAAAAGTGCATCTGGTGGCTATCTCCACCTTTCACCCCCCCTGTTGACCGGAAGACAGTGTTTTCTCACTACACTGCCAAATTGTTTTTGAAGGTTTTAAATTATCTTTTTCCTCCAGTTTGATCTGTTGTCCCCCAATGGTCTTTGCATTTAATGTTGACCAGACTTATGTCTAAGCCCTTTGAACCCTTGGCCACATGCCCGTTACGCCTTTTGTCAATGAAGGTAGCCTTTTTAGTGGCCATTACTTCATCCAAGAGGGTGGAGGAATTAGCTGCTTTGTCTTACAAGCCCCCTTTTTTGAAGATCCATGCTGATAAGGTAGTCCTGCGAACTAAGATTGAATTTCTACCTAAGATAGTCTCTAGTTTTCATCTTTCTCAGGAGATATTGTTACCAGTATTTTTTTGTACACAAGGTTCAGATGCAGGGAAGGCTGTACACTCATTGGATAGGGTGCTTCTTTTTAACTTAGGTTTTGTTTGATCTTTTAGGGTAGATTCTTGTCTATTTGTATGTTTTTTGGGCCAAAAGAAGGGCAGGAGGGTTACCCCCCAATCCCTGGCTTGTTGGGTGGTTCAGGCTATTCTGATGTGCTATGAGACTGCTAACCTACCTTGTCCACTAGGAGTTCACACTCATTCTACCAGGTCTCAGGCGTTGTCAGCAGCTCTTCTGAAGGGAGTTCCACTCCAGGACATCTGCAGGGCAGTGACATGGGCCTCAGCTGACACGTTTGTCAAGCACTATGTGTTGGACATCCTAGACAGAAAGGAGATGGCAGTCAGCACAGCGGTCTTGCAGTCGATATTTTTGTGACTGATTCTTCTGCCTCCACCCAGGTATTTAAGCTTTACAGTCTCCCATGTGGGACAGCATAGGAAGACCACCGATGAAAAACAGTGTTACATTTACCGGTAACTGTTGTTCATCTAGGTCTTCCGTGCAGGCACACATGTCCTCCCTCCTTCCCCACTAACACTCTTGAAACTTACCTTGCAGTATGGTGGCAAAAGAGGACTGAGGGTATGTCGGGGGCTCTCGGCCTCCTGGGGGCCGTTTTGGCGGGAAGATGGCCGCGCACGCATGCAGAGAGGCAAGGGTGCCCCCGGTGGTATTAAGCTATAAAAACCTCCGGAATCAGCAGGCCTGTGCGTCGCAGTCCCATGTGTGCCTGCACGGAAGACCTAGATGAACAACAGTTACCGATAAGTGTAACACTGTTTTTCTGCTTCCCGTGTTTGCAGGAGTTTGCTTATTCCCTGCTGGCTTTAAAAGCCAGGAAAGGGTTAAATGGCTGGTCTTTCCCTTCCTCCTTTGGGATATGCACACTCTCTTTTCTTTTCCAAAGGCAAGAAAGGGTTGTAAAGTTGTAATGTTGTGACATTGCAACATTGTAATGTTACTGTACATTCCTCCTGGCTTAAAAACCCAGGAAAGGGTTAAATGGCTCCTTTTCCCTCCCTCCCAGGCATGTTTCAGGCTTTGAAAAAGAGGGGGGGGGGACAAGTATTTTGCACAGTCCTTTGGAGACAAAGTGGCAGGGAAGTTGCTGCTTCATCCCTTCCCAGCTTCCCTGCTACTTTGTTTCCAAAGGTCTATGCAAAATGCTTGTTTTTTTCTCTCTTTTTCAAAGCCTGAAACATGCCTGGGAGGGAGGGGAAAAGAGCCATTTAATCCTTTCCAGGCTTTCAAAAGCCAGGAGGAATGTGCAGTAACATTACAATGTTGCAATGTTACAACATTACAACCCTTTCTTGCTGTTGAAAAAAAAAGTGTGTGTGTGCATACCCCAAAGGAGGAAGGGGAAAACCAGCCATTTAACCCTTTCCTGGCTTTTAAAGCCAGCAGGGAATAAGCAAACTCCTGCAAACATGGGAAGCAGAACTGATATTGACATGCTTTAAAGTCTCAGTGTGAATAGGACCTCAGCTGAAAGGAGGAGGGTGCCCCTCTCCTCAGCTGAAAAAAGCAGGGGGCATTTGAAAGTGGCAACACTTCTCTTGCCACACAAGAAAAATATTGCTGCTTTCAAGCCCGCAGCTTTTTTCAGTTGATGGGGGATCCCCCTCCCATCAGCTGAAAAGCAGCAGGCATTTAAAAGAGGGAAACCGGAAGCGCAAACCCCTATTCTTCAGACCTTCTGCTGCCCTGAAAGTGATTTTTTCATGAACCAAACAAATGATTTCGTGAACTGGGGCAAGTTCATGAAAGTTCGTGGTTTGTGAGATCTGACGAACCACGAACCACGAACCGCATGGTTTGGATTTTTCCCGGTTCGTGCCCATCTCTAGTGTTAAGTCATCCTGAAGGGTGGTATATAAATTGAATGTTGTTGTTGTTGTTGTTGTTGTTGTTGTTGTTGTTGTTGTTGTTGTTGTTGTTGTTGTTGTTGTTAAATGCCACCCTTCCAGGTTGGAAATCCCTGAGGTCACTTATGCCCCCATTGCTTCAGCAGCCTCCTTGAAACTCAAATCAGAGAAAACTAACAGCAGCTATCATCTTAAGCAGCTTGCACCTTGCCCCAGAAGATTCAGGAACAGTGAAAATTTACAATCTTAAACAAACTTATTTCCAACTAAACATGCATAGGATGGGGTTATCATTCCCACTACATCCTATGAGTACTTTATTCCTGAGTAAAGATGGATATTATAGGAGACTGGAGAACAATCCTAAACAAATTCTATTCAGAATCCTACTCTGGTCTGTTCAGTCACTGGAAAGTGTTCTCAGGATTACATTGCATCACGCATGCACAAGGTGAGAATGCAATTTGCAATACTGGGAGTGAAAACACATGCAATCTCAAAGTGCTGATTTTAAAAGGATCCAACAGCAGACTGTACCCCCAACACAATTTTGCTGCTTCTAACCATATTGCAGCCGCCCCAAACCCCCAGCCACATGGACATTTACATGATCTCAACCTCAGATCGCCCCAGCAATTCATCAGAGCTATGCCAGATTCACAGAAACACAGTCTTCCCATCTGGGCCCAGTAATCCCACCAGCTAGTCCCTTCTCACCCCTTACAGCCAAATCATACCTTGCCACCTCCTTTCACTCCAACTGTCCTCCACCCAGACAGCTCCCTCCCTACCCTGCCATGATAGCATCTTGAACTAGCCACCCTGCCACCGAGAGTGAGTGGCCTCACTAGTGCCAGTCCCCTGGTACACAAAATCATGAGAGTCATAGTTCACCGCCCGGGTTGGGAACCAGAAGCCTCAGCTGGCAAGTTCCAAACTGGTGCACCATCTCTGTACATGCCCTGCTCACACCCTGGAGCAATTTCCAGCCTCCTGCTTTTCTCCTGGTTACTCATGGGCCAGATAAGAGCCCTAGAGGGTTCGGATCCAGCCTGCTTTACAGTATGCTTGCCTGATATGATTCAGATATGTAGTTTTCCAAATGACAGAGAGAGAGAGTGAATATGTGTACTGGAATCAATAGACTGCACTGATGGGATGTTTGACACCCCTGATCTAACATATGCTGGCCAGCAATGAAAATAATTGTAGGAGCTAGGGTTGCCTACTCTGGGTTAGAAATTCCTGGAAATTGGGGGGGGGAGTGGAGCCTGAGGAGTGGAAGGGATCTCAGTGGGGTATAATACCACAGAGTCAACCCCCCAAAGCAGCCATTTTCTCCAGGGGAACTGATCTCTGTAGTCTAGAGAGCAGTTCTAATTCCAGGAGACCCCCACCTGGAGGTTAGCAGCCCTAGTAGGAGCCTGTATCCAGCCACATCTTATTTTGCCAGCTCTTGATTGATATGAAAAAGTGAAAAGGACACACTGAAAGGAATATAGATTATATTTATTGTGTTTGAGGACACTCTGTTTTGACTTATCAGAAGGGTAGGTTAAAGTCATAGTGACTTTTCATGATCTTACAGACCAGAGCTTGCTAGAAATTTGGAAGTGTGCCTTCTGCCAGTGCACACACATCAATAGTGTAGAATCAAATGGACAGCCTTGGATATTGAGATCTGATATGTTAAAATTGCAGGAATATATAAAAATATGGTTTTCTCGTCAGTTTCTGATTAAAATATACACTTGACTGGAGAAGTTGCTCCACAACGTATAGTTATAGGGTGCTTACAACTATAGGAAAACTTACACATACTTCATACCTGATTGACAGGCAGAGATTTCGTAGATGATGATGATGACATGGTCTAAAGACTTATGTGATTACAGTATGCTTGCCTGATATGATTCAGATATGTAGTTCTCCAAATGACAGAGAGAGAGAGTGAATATGTGTACTGGAATCAATAGACTGCACAGATGGGATGTTGTTATTAGATATTTATCTATGTTCTTTATTGTGATTCTTTTAATATCTCTCAAGAAGAAAGTAAAGAGTTTTATGCTTAATACATCCTGTTTTAAATCCCTTCAATTTGAAGGAATATTTCCAACACAAAGAGGGGACTGAGAAACAAGAAATTAAAGGACAAATAAATGCCTGGATATAGTAGAGTTGAACATTTATTCATACCCTAATCCTAAACACAATATATGCATGCAAGTACTATGGATTATATTCTTAATATTTTAGGATATTAGACTACAATTCTGTGCCTAGTAGCAGAGACCAATATATGATGACCTATGATCACTCGTGATTCACAGTGAAAATGGTTAGAATATTCTAGACTGGATGTTTTCTGTGCAATTTGTACTTGGAAATATCCCAGATTGTCCAGTTTTCACTCAACAAAGTGAAGTAGAGTCCTCTTTCAGATTCCTTTATATGCAAGACAGTACTTTTATGAAATTAGTACTAACGTTCATATAATAACACTTGTTTATTTTTGAACAAATGTATGCTGCATTTGCATTGGGCAGTGCTTTACAACCATCTGAGTGCTTTATGCCTTTACCAAAAGAATTCATGATCATGTATAGGAGAAAAATGAACAATGCAAGAAGGTAAAAATGTGCGAAGCTCACCTTGATTTACTTTTCCTTATGCAGCTATGAAAAGCTGTGACACAAGCCATTTTAAATAGCAAGTCCAGGTTAACATGTTTGTACTTTTCTATCAGAAATGTATGTTGCTTTCTCTTTTTGATTTCAATGAACTTTTTGACTCAAAAACACATAATTCGCCACCACAGTGAACTTTCTCCAGACTGTTAATTCATGAGTTATATATCAATGTTCGCATATCTGCCATCTTGCAAAATGGTAACTACAGAGTTAAAGCCATAAAATGAACGTGTTCACATAGTTTTGTAACTATCTGGTCCAGAAACATATACAAAATTCTGTGTGTAACTTTTTTTTAAAGGTAACTACTGTGGAACCAGAATCATATCAGCTGATAGCCACATGACTCACAGAATCTCAGTGCAGAGATGTTTGAGCTAGTGTGATGCTAGATGTTCATGATGTTTGATTTTCAATGAAAAAAACCTGCCATTTTCCAGATCTGAAAAAGTCTGCTGGGGGGGAACCCCCTACCCTCCACTCTTACTGAAGCCTTTTTGTGCCTTTTTGTAGCTATTGTTCTCCTGATCTTCTGCTATTTGGGTGCCATTATTTTTACATGAAGGAACATTGCCCACATTTAGTTTTTCAGCTGCATTGCTGTGAGCTGATCTACACGCTGGTGCACATTAAAAGGCTTTTTCATAAGCCATCTTACTGTGTGCTAATGCACATAAACACCTGGCTGTAAAAACAATTGTGGAATTAAAAGATTCCTTTTTAAGTCCATTGCTGTGTGCTAATGCGTATGATAATGCACATTAAAAACTCCTTATAAAGTCTGTGTATAGGCATCCACCACTGCTTAGATTTTTAAAAAAGCAATTCTGAAAAATCTCTTAGTAAATGTTTTTGCACTTTTCAAACTCCCCGCAACTGCAGAAACATAGAGCACTTTTCAAGGGCCATAAAAATGTTCATGCAACAGCTGGTGCTTATTGGTGACAGCTCCAAGGGTGTTGTAAAATGCAGAGGGAGGATAGGGAGACTGAAGTGCTGAACTGCATGCAGAACCCACTTCTCCAATCTTGTTGTTGTCCCCAAACGATTATTAATACTCTTAAATGTTAGGTAAGTCAAATCAGTACAAAAGAACAATCAAAGCATACACAGGTGCAAAGTAATGATCACTGAAGTGGCAGGTAAGTAGTCAATCACTTCACAGAATACATATAATGAATCCAAAGGTAAGTAGAAAGTTCGTTAAGAGCTTCAATCACAAAAATGTCCAAGGAACATAAGAATCTCCTCGTATAAATTTCAGGTGGAGCCAGTCAAGAGGGGAAGCAGCAAGCAAACCTGCCCTGCCCAAAATACAGTGCTGGCTTGAGTCCGATGTTTCGTCCAGTCGACCTCTTCAGGGATGAAAAGCTACCACCATACAGCATGAGAGTAAATAATGAAAGAAATGTAGTTTAAAGCAAGGACGCTGGATTTGTGTGTATTTCATTGTTGATGGTGCTTTAAACTACATTTATTTCATTATTTACCCTCGTGCTGTATGGTGGTAGCTTTTCAGTTGACCTGAAGAGGTCGACTGGACGAAACATCGGACTCAAGCTGGCACTGTATGTTGGGCAGGGCAGGTTTGCTTGTTACTTCCCATCTTGACTGGCTCCACCTGAAATTTATACGAGGAGATTCTTATGTTCCTTGGACATTTTTGTGATTGAAGTTCTTAACAGACTTTCTACTTACCTTTGGATTCATTATATGTATTCTGTGAAGTGACTGACTACTTACCTGCCACTTCAGTGATCATTACTTTGCATCTGTGTATGCTTTGATTGTTCTTTTGTACTGATTTAACTTACTTAACATTTAAGAGTATTATTTATATGACTTGTTACTACAGTGTTGATTGCTTCCTCACCCTACTTGTATGGTTCACTCTTGGTTGCTTCTCCGGGTAGGGACCTCCTTCCTACGTGCCCAAAAGATTATTAGCAGAGGAACATCTTGCAGCACTTACCTCTTCTGCAGTGAGAACACTATGTGGAAACACAGTGTGCACATCCTGAATTACTGGATGCAGGATTCCCCCTCTATGTACATGCACATATATGCGCCAGAACCATTTACATGAAGGCAGATCCTCAAATAGAAGCTTTGTTTCATTTTGCCAATCTTTTGTGCTGGTTTGAGGTGTTTATGTTTAGGATAATGTTGTTAGAAAGTCAGTTTACTAACATTTAAAACACAGCATCTGGCTAAAATGAAACATTTTCGTTAGAGATGCTGCCGACCATTGCCACTTGTATTTTGAAATCAAACTCTGCTATTCTTGTTATCCTTAGAAGCATTATGGGAAGACCTTTACTTCCCCAAAGCTCCTCACAATTTGTAACTCTAAAGCAGTCTTTTCTATTTTTGTTGTTGTTGTTGGTGTGTAATCAAAAGTAGCCCATCCCCCTGTACACTGCAGTTCCAAGGAGAAGGGGACCCCCTCTGATCTTTAACATGATATTTCTTGCGGCTGCTATGTGACTGCAGGGAAAATGAGCTGGGTGAGGTATAGGATGGCCAGGTTGCCAGCTATGGGAGGCAACCTTCTGCCCCTGTACTCTTCCTTGACCCTGCTGCTGATACAGTAGTGGGAGCAAAAATTGAGAGGAGGGCAACATAATGCGTAATCACTTCCCCAAGTTAAGACCCAGATGTGATATTACTGAGTCAAGCAACTATTTGGGAATTCCCCCAATCTCTATGGTATTTACTGTATGGTATCTTCAGTCTTCACCTGGAAGTGATGTTGCTGGATCAAGTGGCATTCCCCATGCCCCAACCCCAACCTCCTGGGAATGCTGGGTTATACAGCCTGGCAACCCTGTTGGGAAAACCCAGACACAACTCTCCAAAAAATATAAGGTCTAGTTTGGCCCGAAGAAGTACTGTAATCTGATGCACATTTTCCTGAGAGTAACCATAATCAAACACAGTGCAGCTTACTTCTAAGTAGACATGAACCGATCAGACTGAAAAAAAGGTGAGGCAAGGAGAGAAGGAAAGGAAATCAAGACTTGTTTTCTACCTGGCAGGAAATTCTTTGCTTAGCCAGAAGGATTTTCTTATCTGTTAAGATAGCTAGTTAGTTAGATGGGACAGCTGTGATCACTCATAATGATTTTTGATAATACAACTATTTGACAGTTTATCCTCAAATAACTTGGTTTATCTAACTTAAAATCAAAGGAGATCAGAGGGGACTCACCAGTCACCAATTTTGGATGGAGAAATGCAGAGCTAATAAAAATGACAAAACTGAGCTTGGTAAACAGCATTTTTAAATTCAGCACATCAAATTAGGTAGAAAAAGTGATTGACAAGTCACCAAAAATCCTTAAAGAAAAAATGTCATCTGAAATTGTTATATTTCTTCATACAGAATAGGGATGCTCAACATCGACCAGTTTGGTCTATGGTTGTTGGGGGTTTTCCGGGCTGTATTGCCGTGGTCTTGGCATTGTAGTTCCTGACGTTTCGCCAGCAGCTGTGGCTGGCATCTTCAGAGGTGTAGCACCAAAAGACAGAGATCTCTCAGTGTCACAGTGTGGAAAAGATGTAGGTCATTTGTATCTACTCAGGAGGGGTGGGGTTGAGCTGAGTCATTCTGTAAGAGTTTCCCAGGGTGTGGAATGCTAATGGCGGGAGGCTTCACTGTAACCTGAGGAGGTTCTTTTGCATATGGATTGGTGCTTGATGTGCTAATCTTCTCTGCAGGGCTATTGTCGGGTGTGGAGTGTTTTGTTGGCCTGGTGTTTTTCAGAACTGGAGCCCATGCCAACAAAACACTCCACACCCGACAATAGCCCCGCAGAGAAGATTAGCACATCAAGCACCAATCCATATGCAAAAGAACCTCCTCAGGTTACAGTGAAGCCTCCCGCCATTAGCATTCCACACCCTGGGAAACTCTTACAGAATGACTCAGCTCAACCCCACCCCTCCTGAGTAGATACAAATGACCTACATCTTTTCCACACTGTGACACTGAGAGATCTCTGTCTTTTGGTGCTACACCTCTGAAGATGCCAGCCACAGCTGCTGGCGAAACGTCAGGAACTACAATGCCAAGACCACGGCAATACAGCCCGGAAAACCCCCAACAACCATCGTTCTCCGGCCGTGAAAGCCTTCGACAATACAGTTTGGTCTATGTTTCACTCAAGGAGGGTTGCAGGCAGGGATTTCATCATTTGCTGAGCTGTTCAGATATGTCTGTTTTGCAGAATGTGTTGCTTTCTTGCATTAGTACAATGCTTTTTAACAGCATCTCTCCCCTCCTTCCACCTCCAATTTTAAAAGGTGCACGGAAGAAAAATCTGTTTGAATTGAGAGTGAGACTACTACTCAGGTGTCTCAGGTGGTTCTCAGGATGACCTGCATTTTGGCATATATTAGAAAGCGCAGTTCTGGTTGTCAATATTTCTTGAATTGGCACTATGACACCCTTATACCATTTCCACCTGATGCCAGTATGCAGACGGGAAAGCTCTATAAAGTCACCAATTACAGTTCTTTTCTACAACAGCCCACAACCCATCTACTACTGCCTCCAGTGTTAGAAGGCAAAAAGTTAAATTTTTTTTAAAGTGTCAACATTAAAAAAAATACAAAATGGGATACCAGCTTTTCATGAATTTGCTTTTACTTTTGTTTATTCATGTCAGCACAAGTATGACTCCATAGTTTTGTTTGTTTGAGTTTAGTGCTATTATGCCATGATGACACCAGGATTATTGCCTAATGGTAATAATACAGTAATGGTGTAATCCCTTCCAATTTTCCAGCATAAGTTTGCTAGCCATCATGTTTGTGTTAAAACCTGTATCATGCTTAATAGCTAATTTTGCAATGTTAACAACTATTTCCCTCTGAAATAAAATATAATACTTTTTATATTTTATAAAATAACGTTTAAGTAAAAATAACAACAGGTTGAAGCCTTCGACAATACAGGTTGAATTGGTTTATTTTTCAAACACTTTTCATTTCCAAAACACAGTTGAAATCATTATGATATTGGAGGTGATGTTACACATTCATGCAAGTGCTTACATTAGTTCTGCATTTGCATGCTGAGGTGCACTTTCCCTTTTGTGCAACTACGGTTGTTCAATCTGCACCCATTGGAGCATCCACATGTGATGAGTTCATCACAAGCATCTAAATACTGGAGTTGGTGACATGAACTTTCAAACAAGTTTTTCATTGCATTTTGTCCAGCCTATTTTCTTTGATGCAACTTGTTTTAGAATGGTACAAATTGCATGCTTCCATACTATTGACTGATAATGAGCTCTCTTTATGTGGAACTTTAGAATAGAACTTGTAGCAGGCAATGCTTCCAGTAACTGACATTCACTCTTGCCTTATCATGGCTGCCTTCATTAGGAAGATTGTACGTCTTACAAACAACCTTCTCTGCTGATCCATAATTTTCTTGACAATTATCATTTTTTTCTAGATTTTTAAGACCAGGGTCTGAGCATAACGTTTTGTAAACTGTTTTCTTGCTATATATCCAGCAGTATGGGAGATTATATCACAGACTGTGATTACATGAAATGGGATTATGTCAATCAGATCTTCTATTGAATTGGACAGTTTGTCACAGATGGTATGCGCAGAGATATTCTTAGACTTCACTAATGTGCCTGACTTCATCTACAGTGTACACTGACTGCAGTATAATTCTAATAATTTACTACAATGCACTTGGACCCGCTGTAGGAACGGGAAAACTTCACTGTATCATTTTCTTTTCTTTGGACCTTCCAGAAGCTCTGAATTGGCTTATTTTTTTATCTTGTCCCTTCTCTGAAAAGTTTCAGCCTGTATCTGTCAAATACATCGTCAACTGCATCAAAATGGTGTCTACTGTGAAAAACAGATTTCATAAAATTATTGGGACATCTCCTGGAAGGTGCTTGTCACCACCACACTTTCTTGTCCATCTATTACAGGATATGAAGTACATTCAGAAAGCACTAAGGATATTGCTCTACAAGATATCTGCATGGTGCTTTTTTCTGTCTAAGGTTTCAGTTCACTTCTGCATGTGCAATTGATATTAGCATCAGTTCATGTTGCAATTTTTTTTAAAGTTCTACTATACTTCCAGCTTGTAGGCCAAGATTAAGTGACACGAGGTATTCCAAACAGCTTTTACAGAAACATCTTTATTTTTTGTTTGTTTCTACCCCATACAAAAAAATGCAAATGTTGAAGCCTTTGCCTTATTTAATGGACCATTGAATTTCATTTGTAAAGTTCCCTCTGTTGACAACAGGAGTATTTCCTGAACAAAAGCAATCAACTGCTTCTAGCCTAGTTCAGTGTTGAGCAAAAAGTCTTGTATCACCTGTACAGCCATATCCATTGTGGCAATGGTAGGAAGAGTTAAAATGGACAATACATTGAATCTAACCAAAGGCTGTAGCACTCTACATTCATCTCAATAATCTTGTTGTTTTCTTACAGGCGTCAGCTTGTTGCAGGTCACTTGATGACCAGGTCCAAGTACAAGTATTGCACTACTTTGGGCCACAACTTGAGCCCATAAATTGAATGAAAAAGCCCACTGCTAAGAGCCATGTATGGTCTGGTCTAAACAATACACTCACCAGATTTCTTTTTTCATGTGACACATTAGTTTTTTTTTTTTAAGATTATCGCTTATTTTTAACATGTTGAATTATTAGTTTACTTCTTCAGAACTCCACCTCAAGAATTTCTTGATAGTTTAATGGGATCTTTTAAGCCCATGGCATTCTGAACTTTTGTATAAAGTCATAGGGATGAAGTTTTAAGTATCTACCTGCTACTGATTCCTGATTCCAAACTGTCTGAAAGAAAGGAGATTATCCAGTAGGGGTGTGCAATTTGGATTTGGTCTTTGGTTAAAAATACCGAATTTTACCTGATTCGGTAATGTTTGGTATTACCGGATTTAAAAGGGAATACAGAATCAGATTTGGTATTACCAAATTTAAGTTTACCAAATTTATTCGGTAAAATTTGATAAACTTTGGAGATTGCGACTAGGCTGTTCCTTGCTGTTCCTTTGCTAAGAAACAATGTTTCCGCTTTTTTTAACCAGAAGGGAGGGGGAGTGAGGCAGAAGGGAGGGGGAATGGGGAAGGGAGAGAGGAATAGTGGCTAATCATTGCAGGAGCTCTTCTTCTCTGGCCACTGGGATTTCCAAGAAGGAGAGTGCCTTTTTCAAATTGTCTGCAAGGAGTTAAATTAAGCAGGCTTGTCTCAGAGCAGCCTCCATTTTGCTCTGGCCTGATTGAGATTGAGAAACACTGCCTGCTTGCTGCTGCTGGCTCTCTCTCTGAGGTTTGGGACTCTGGCTGGCCTGCTTTGGACTGCGACTTTATCCTGGATTCCTGCTGCTGCTGAGACCTGCTGCACTTTGAGGACTTCTGCTACTGCCTGGTTTGAGAGTCATTAGACTCACTGGATTTTTTCTCTCTTTGGGGAAGATGGTTGGTCTGCTGTCTGAGGGGGATAAGGTTGGGAGAAAGCTTTTGGGGGGCTTGCATTTTTAAAAGTGCTGTTTTCCTGGGGGGGGGCTTTGGTTGAGCTTTTGTGTAGGGGGGCTTTGATTTCTGGCTTTATATTTATTGTTCATTTTCCTGCTTGTTCTTTAGGATGAGGGTTGTTTTATCCTGTTGTGGGCAATTTGTTGCTTGGAGTTTTGTAGTTCTTGTTCATTTTATTAAATTCACTTGTTCATCAGGAGGGGAGGCTGTTTTGCCCTGTTATTTTGTTGGGGGTTGGGGTGCTCTTTATAGTGTTTTTTGCTTGGTGTTTTTCTGTTGCTATAACTTTTGTTTCATTTCCAATTGTTGTTGGGTCAGGGTTGTTGTTCTTCTGGGGGGTGTTTGCTGAGGTGCTTGCCAGTTTGGCTTCCCATAGGGAATAATGGAGATTGGGGGTTGCTGGAAGCACCTTCTTTGGCCCAGTCTTTATGAAACTTGGGGGGGTAGTTAAAGAACAGTTAAGAGTTGGTCTTTTGCAAATTTGGTGAAATTTGGTTTAAAAAAATGACCCCTCCCCCAGGCCACTGGATATTTCTGAATTGAATTTCCCATAGGAAACAATGTCCAAATTTTACCAAATTTGCTCTG
Organism: Eublepharis macularius; assembly: GCF_028583425.1. Classification (NCBI taxonomy): domain Eukaryota; kingdom Metazoa; phylum Chordata; class Lepidosauria; order Squamata; family Eublepharidae; genus Eublepharis; species Eublepharis macularius. The sequence goes on along the minus strand of NC_072796.1, from coordinate 81,561,997 downwards.
TATTACTGGACCAATTGGAGAATGAATATAGTATTCAGGGAATACCATTTTTTTCCCAGTTCAGTATTACCGAACCCAAATTTACCATTTTTTTCCTGTGCACACCCCTAGCCATCTGTGTCTATGGCTTTCCTTCAAAGTACTAGATTCAGATGTAACTTCTGCAACTTTGTTTAGAGCAATGGCTCATGGGAAAGAAAACTGCTGGAGTTCTGAGAGAAGGGGAGAAATATATCACAATGTAAAAGTTTTTTGAAGAAAAATCCTTCACACCACACAATAATGTGATGTACCTTTATACCAGACAGTTATTTACAATTATTAATTTTGGGGGCAACTACTTACTCCAGACATTTTGTCACCAACCAGAGATATGGTAAGTTATATCATTCAGATGAAGCCTATTTTCTGTGATTCTTACAATTCCTCCTTCTGTGTTTCTTGTAATGTTCTTGGCTACAGTGAGGATAAAGACAACTCTAATCCTACATGCGTGGAGCCAAGGAAAGGTGTGATGGGAGAGGATTAGAATGTCATGGGAGTTTTGGAGTCTTTGGTAGTCACTATTTGTGCCATGTGTATTAGTGTATATCAATGTAAAATTATATCAAATATAATTTTGTAGAAGACAATAGAATGAAGTTTATTCCACTTTTGATCTTTAGAAACACAAAGAGCCTGAACAAAATTGGTTTATTATTATCCCATACAAGAGGGGAAATAGGTATCTTCTTGATAACTCCTGAAGTGCTTTCCAGTATTATTGCTGCAGAGAATAAAATACAGAGATTTTAAAATCCTTGTGTCAAATATAGTTTTACAGTAAAACAGTGTTGTCTGATAGCTTACCAATAATTAGATTTAACATCCACATCTGGAATGTAGATGTTCTCCACATGAGGACAGGTTTCTGTGGTTTCTCCATTGCTGCTGTTGCTGCCAATATAGAGCAGCAGCAAAAGGGCCTCCACATTGCAGTTTCCCTGCGCCAGTCCTCTGTGATGACCTCCCCACCCCATGCTACTGGGCACTTTTCCAGGGTGTTTGTAAATCAGCAGTTGACATATTGTTCGTTGTTGTGGCTTCTGTGCAGGCACACAAGGGATCTGCATGCGCAGGCCAGCATCAGACATTCCAAAGTTCCTAAAGGCGTGAGATACTCACCCAGCTTCTTCGTGAGGTTTTTACCCCCAGGTGCACCTATAAAAGGCCAGGCAAGTGGCTGCCCCCCTCAGTTCTTCTTTTGTTTCTGCTGAAGAGGGATGTCTCCTTGGATCCAAGTCTTTGAATGCGAACTTCAGCCTTTGGTTCCATGGCTTCGAAGGCCCTCTACAAGAAATGTGCCTACTGCAGGAGGAAGATGGCCATGAGAAGTGCCTATTTTGTTTTGTTGAAGCTCATCATAACACCTTGCTCATTCATACCATAAGCGTGCCATGAAAGGGCATCCCAGATAAAAGCTGCACTATGAGAGTCAGCCATGAAGGGCATTGCCCCATTGGATCCAGCAGCCAACAATCGGGAACCACAGTACCCTGAATGGGCTGCTTCCATTCTTCCATTGGTTTCTTTGCCTAAGACCATTTCTAAGAACCTGGTGGTTACATCAGAGCCTTCATCGGTTTCATCTTGAAGCCAATCAGAACCACCTGCAAAGAAGGCAAGAATGAAGACTAAGCATCAAGAAAAGTCAGCTCCAATGCAAAAGAGAAAGAGGTTCTCAGCTTTGGTTCCAAAGAGCACTTCAGATCCATCTACAGTTCCTAGAATGCCCTCTCTGACGCTGAGATCAACTTTGCCACTCTCACTTTCTGAAGGTGAGATCCCGGAGATTTTAGAAACAACAGTGGCTAACTCCCCTCTACTTCCGTCTCCAAATCTTTCCTCCATGGCTCAGAAGACTGTAATAACCAAATAAAACAATTACACTCACCATATGGTAAAGAGTCCAGTAGCACCTTTAAGACTAACCAACTTTATTGTAGCATGAGCTTTCGAGAACTACAGCTCTCTTTGTCAGATGCATCTCCCCATACCTCTATTCCAACCCCCTCCCCCCATTATTACTATTATCAAAAGGAAGATCCTTATTCATCTTCTCACTCGGAACCAAGATGAAAAATGAAGCCTTTGGAGGAATCCACAACTGACTGCAATCCTCCTTTGGAACCATCTGGCCACTCTGAGGAGGACCCCAACTTAGGTTTTGAGCTAGCATTGAAACCATCACCACCTGAGTTAATTTCTGAGGAGGCTGCTGTCTCACCCAGGGAAGATCTTTACATGTTTACTGAACAAATGGAGAGAATGGCCAGATTACTAGAGATAGAAGTCAACTGTTCTGCTTCAACATTTTCAGATCCAGTGTTCTGAGTTACTACATTTGGAGGCTGCAGGACCTGTTGCTTTCCCTGTAATGCAAGGCATGCTTGATGTCACCAAAGACGTGTGGGCCAAACCCACCTCGACTCCAGCCACATCAAAGAAACCTGACAACATATACAAGAGTAGGCAAGAAAGAACTGGGTTTCTTTTCACTCACCCTCCTGCTAACCCCACTGAAGCCCTTCTGGGTAAGGGCCTTCCTAAGAGCTGAAGTCATTCTGCTCCTATGGATAAAGAGGGGAGAAAACTTGACATATTGAGGCATAAGTTTTATGTGCTGGCCTTCCGTATTGGTAACTATGAAGCCTTTATGACCCATTATCAATTTTTCCTTTGAGAAAATATAGGCATCTATCTGGATCTTACTCCTGAAGAGAAGAAAAGGCTAGCTAAATTCTGCAAGGTGAAGATCTGAAGCTTTCTAAACAGCAAATTTACTGACAGACACATGCAGATTTCACAGCAAGAGCTATAGTTTCAGCTGTAATCATAAGGCATAATTCCTGACTCAGAACCACAGCTCTAGCCCCTCACCATAGGCTAAGAGTTGAGGACTCTTGAAGGTTCTGACCTTTTCTCATCTATCACTGATGAGGCCCTTAAGAAAATTAAGGACAACAGGGTAACAGCTCACTGTTTGGGTATAACACTGCTCTACCCTAACCTGCTTAGGCCTAGGGCCCTTCTCACTCCTGTCTCAATTACACCATATATTCTAATATGGCTTACAGCCTCCTCACTCCTCCAGGAATTCTCTGCCACCACCTCCTGCTGTCTCTCATTCCCACAGGAGATATTTCAGGGGAAAGCCAAAGAATAGCTCTCGTTAGCTCAAGGACCAACTAGGTTCCAATAAGAGTTTTTGATGTTGCACCTCAGCCCCACCCCTTCTAAGCGCCCCGTATCTCCCTCTTCAAGCCTGGAAGTGCATCACTCAAGAACCATGCAGCTGCATCTGATGAAGAGCTGTGGTTCTCGAAAGCTTATGCTACAATAAAGTTGGTTAGTCTTAAAGGTGCTACTGGACTCTTTTCTATCAAGAACCATGGGTGCTGTTTATCATCAGTCAGGGTTACTGTCTAGAATTCAAAGTAAGCCCTCCACATATCACTCCCTTGTTGGATTCTCACATTCTAGAAGAGTCCACTTCTAGAAGAAGTGGACTCTTTACTGAACAAAGGGGCAGTAGAAGAAATCCCTCTCACTTCTGTGGGAATTTACTCCCAATACTTCTTAATAAAAAAGAAGTTAGGGGCTCCTGCCCCATTGTACATCTTCATTCTTTAAATCATTTCATTGATTCAAAAAAGTTTCATATATTGTCCCTAAAAGATGTTCTGCTGCTATTAAATGTTCAGGTTTGGTTTGCTACTGTAGATCTAAGAAGAGATGCTTATTTCCACATTGCAATAAACACAGAGTTCAGAAAGTTTTTCCATTTCCAGTGTAGCTCTGGAAGGTACCAGAACAAATTTCTTCCCTCTGTCTTCAGCTCCCTGAGTTTTCACGAAAATCATGACATTAGTGATAAGTCACCTTAGAGAAAAAGGCTGCATACTATTCCCATATTTAGATAACTGGCTAATCGTAGCTCAATCCAGAGAGATACTCAGTCCCCAGGTATCTTTCATTCACACCACTTTTGACTACTCATTCTCAGAGTCAACTTGGAGAAGTCTGCACTTACCCCCCAGCACAAAGTAATCTTTATAGCGGCAGTTCTAGACTCCATACAGGGTCAGGCTTTCCCCACCCAGGACAGGATTGCAAACCTTCTCCAGTCCTTCAAGAAGGTATTGGCCTGCTGTCTCCAAAAGGCAAAAGAAATTCCAAGACTGTTCAGTTTCACGGCCTCTCTCACCCTGATAGTCCCTTTGCAAGGTTGAAGCTTCACCTGCTTCAAAATTGGTTTGTTCAAAACTGGATCCTCAGGATCACAACGCGAACAAGCAGTTGTCTGAATCCCAGAACCTGTTGGTGGGGACTCCCTTTGATTCCAGCCCCATTTACACATCTACCAACATGGTTGCCTCCCTCACAGGATAGGGAGTTTGCTGCAGTACCACCTAGGTAAAAGGTTTATGGTTTGCCATAGAGGCCTCATTTCACTTAAACGTACTCGAGCTCAGGGCCTTCAAATACACCCTGAAGCCATATCGTCTCCTCATTAAGGGAAAAATGTTCAGATCTGCACAAGCTACAAGACAGCTATGCATTACTTGAACAAACAAGGAGGGGCAATCTCTCTAGACCTGTGCAGAGAATTATCCCTTATATAAGAATGGGCAATACATAACAAGGTGAACTTGAGCAGCTGGGAGGTCACCCGCGCCATTCGCCTGCCCCACAGGACAGGGGGTGGCCAGCTTGCTGCACACCCCCTGTCCTGCAGGGCAGGCAAATGGCGCGGGCGGCCTCGCAGCCACCCATGCTGCCTTTTGCCTGCTTCGCAGGACAGGGGGCACGCAGCAAGCATGCCCCCTGTCCTGCCACCCGCGTGCTCCTGGGGCTGGCAGCTGCGCCAAGTGCCCCCTCTTTGGTGGCGCCGGGGGCAGACTTCTCCCCCTGCCCCCCCCGTCAATCCGGCACTGCACATACTGGATGTAAAAAAGTCTTATCTTTTTATTTAGACAGAACAGTTCCATTCCACAAGGATCCTAACCTCATTGTGGACTTTGCAGGAGAAAAGGGAGTAAAATATTCTCTCCATGGACCATTTCCAAGTGGATTGTAGGGCTTATTAAGACCTGCTACGCTCAGTCCAACCAGCCTTGCCCTCTTCACCTTCCTGCACACTTCACTTAATCTCAGTCAGCTTCTTCTGCCTTCAGACAAGGGATTCCATTGCTGGACATCTGTAAATCAGACAACACAAATGGTAGAGAACTACAAGTGTAGTTCTCTACCATTTGTGTTGTCTGTTTTCCTGTGAGGGTGCCTCTTTGTTTGTTTGTAGGACATCTGTAAATCAGCAACTTAGTTGACTCCTTCCGCTTTCATCAAGCATTGTGCCATCGATTTTGACTCCAGATGAGAGGCAGCAGTGGGTAGATCTGTGCTTAAGAGTCTTTTCAACTGAAGAGCTTCTTGCCCTTCTCCAGGATAAGTCAGCTCACTAATCTCCCATGTGGGAATACACAAAAGCCACAATGATGAAAACAGTTCCACTTATCTATAACAGTTTTGTCAAGTGATCTTCTGGACAGGCACAAATCCCTTCCTCCGACCCCACCATGAGCTCATCTTTTCTTCAACAGTGGCAGTTATCTGAACTGACTGGGGGAAGGAAAGCTCGTGAAAATGTCAGGTGGGCATCTCACACCTTTAGGAGCTTTGGAATGTCTGCGGCTGGCCTGCATATGTGCAGATCCCATGTGTGCCTGCACAGAAGACAACTTGATAAACAACAGTCATAGGTAAATGCAACCCTGTTTTATAGCATAATGATTTTATAACAATCAGGTTCTCTGAATTCCCAGATTTCATTTTTTTTAAAAAAGGTAATTCAGTAGCCCCTTTCATGATGGAAATCTAAAGGGAAAGACATGTCTCTGCAACAAAAGGGACTAGAAACGTACTTTTTAAAAAACGAAAGCTGGGAATTCAGAGACCCTGACAGATTGTTGTAATATTATGATGCTATAGTGACAAGTTCATTACTGATTTTTAAAGTCCTCCAGTGGGTAAGGTGGGAATGGCTGCTTCAGGGAACTGGGACTGTGGAAATGGCACCATTGTGGGTAAGACTGAGGAGATCCAAGCTTTCCAATTCACATAGGCACCACCCTGACTTTTGGCAGTCTTTCATAAAACATCACAGGAAAGCCAGTTTGAAGGAGTTTGCAGGAAAGATGGAAAGACCTGGGAGGTACATAGAAGCACCACAGTACTGTGGAGTACCTGCTTCCCAATGGCATCCAAGCCAGGACAAACTTCTAAGTAAGTTCTGCTGCTGCCTATCGAGTTCTCAGCCACACGTGTTTTAGATGCTAGGAGAGGTTTACAGATCGTCTTGCTTCTTGTGACCACTGGCCAAGAGAAACAACTATAGAGGTTGGTCCCTCCATATGCCAAGAAGTCCAGAAACTGATCCTCAGTGCTTCCTGTCCAGGACATTAGTAAAAAATAGACCAGTTACAGTTAGAATATATGTGCAGTGTGGATAGAATATAGATTGTCTTTTCTTTGCCACCTAGTAGAAGGAACTGGACAAAGAGTTACCATTCAATGTCTTCATTCCTCAGAGCATTATTTATTCCCATGGTTCAAACAGTACCACAGTAGTTTACTGCAGTAGTACTATAGGAGTAAACTGCTCCTGTTCCTTGAGAGTACACACAAATACAGCCAATATCAGTTTCTGGTGTTTTCTACATTTTTTACAAATAAGCTTGTTTATATCACTATCTTTCTAGAAATATGTATGCAAGGCAAGCTATCTGTTTGTCTGTCGATGAGCATGAAGAGATTACATCCTTTCTACATATCCATCTGAAACTAAGCAAAATATCTAACTTTATTTCCCCCCTCCCTTTTCTTTTCTTTTAATAGCCTGTCTTGGTTCTCTAGTTATAGCACAGATGCACCTAAAGTTTGCTAGAAACATTTGCCATTAGCTTCCTTTAAAAAAATTAAATTTGAGGATAATCCTACCTCCAGAGCTTATTCTGTTCCTGGCCATTGACTGTGACAGTGAAAGGCTCATCTGAAAGCACTGGAGCGTCCCATCTAAAAGCATAAAACATATTACATTTCATGAAAAAGCTAATTCAGATTGTTTAATTCTGGTAATATTGCCTCTGTCACCTTCAAAATCAAAATGTTCTTTCCTGTTATTATAAAGAAAACAACCAAATTGCTTAAAAACCCATTTGAATACACAGCTGCCTTATGTTGCATACTAATTTGATTAAAACGTTTGTGCCTCACCAGCATTTTGTATAAAATGCACTGGTAAATCTAACAAAAAGCATACAAATATTTTACTAATTCATCAATGCAAAAAGGAAAAAAGACATAGTGGCCAAGAAATACCCCTGGACAGAGCAAAATCATGTTGCGTTAATGGAAGACACTAAACTGGTTGTCTTGCTGTATTTGTTTGCTCACAGCTATGGGCATTGTGCCAACCTCATTGAAAATAACTGCATTAGTCAAGTGTATCGAAATTATTACAACAGAGTCCATCTCAGCTATTGCTTTTGAAACATTTTGTGAGTCTTCACTAGAAGATGTTTGTTTGAAGAGCAAGCTTTGCATAAATTGAAGTCCACTTTGATTTACCACAGTTTTAAAATGATCATTGTTTCCATGTGATACAATGCGTTTAAGCTTCCCTGCATATTACTATAACATAGAATACTAGCTTTTATAGTTATATGCACTTTTTTTCTCATGAACATCCACCCTAAAATTGGACATGGAGAGTTAAATAGATTTACTTCTTCAGTGCAAAGTTATACTTGCCCCATTTCTAAGAGTGGAGAAAAGTTTCAGAGGCAAATGCTTACCTGAGTTGGTTCCCTTGAAGGAGATGTATGGTAGTTTTGCAGAGTATTTGTTTTATTTGCAAATATACAGATGGATGCACAAAGACCTCCTGTCCTGGGCAACATTTCTGCTATTTCACACCAGAGAAAAAAGACCCTGCACCTTCTAGATGCTTCAGCCAAGTCTCACAACTAGACATGGGCACGAACCAAAAAAAATTAATGAACCAGCGGATCGTGGTTCGGTGCAGACGACGATCCCAAATTCACGAACCGCAACAGACATCTCCAGTTGCCGAACTGGTTCGTGGTTCGTGGTTCGTGGAGCCCAAAGTGGAACGCGTTGGTATTCCTAGCGATGCAGGAACAGTGGGTGATGCTGGTGGCTGCCGGGCCTGGCGGGCACGGGGAGGAGGCAGAGAGCCACCTCCCCTTTAGGGGGCGGGGGGATCTTGCTGCTCGTCGGCGGCACCCCCCATGTGCCCGCCCGCCAGGCCAAAGTGGAGCGCACTGGTATTCCCTGCGCAGGCAGGAACGGTGGGTGCTGGTGGCAGCCGCCGGGCCTGGCGGGCACAGGAGGCAGTGACGAGCCACCTCCCCTTTAGGGGGCGGGGGGGTCTGGCCGCTCGCACCCCCCATGTACCTGCCCACCAGGCCAAAGTGGAGCGCACTGGTATTCCCTGCGCAGGGAATACTAATAATAATAATAGTAATAATAAGAATCATAATTAAAATGATTAGGATTGTGATAATAATACGAATCATTTGGTGAGCCCTCAGCCCAGGTGCCCACCTAGCTAGGCCCCAGGGCCTGGCAGCAGCCCTGGCACCAGAAGGAGGGAAGGACTAGAGCCCTAGCCCACCGCTCCCACAGACCTGAACAGATCAGGCACTTATGTGAGCCCTCAGCCGAGGTACCCACCGAGCTTGGCCCAGGGCCTGGCAGCAGCCCTGGCACCAGACGGAGGGAGGGACTAGAGCCCTAGCCCACCACTCCCACAGACCTGAACAGATCAGGCACTGATTAATAATAATGTGAGCCTTCAGCCGAGGTACCCACCGAGCTTGGCCCCAGGGCCTGGCAGCAGCCCTGGCATCAGAAGGAAGGAGGGACTAGAGCCCTAGCCCACCACTCCCACAGACCTCTGACCCGATCAGGCTCTGATCAATAATCAATGTGAGCCCTCAGCCAAGGTGCCCACTGAGCTTGGCCCCAGAGCCAGGTGGCAGCCCTGGAACCAGAGGAGATAGATCCCTATCCCCCAAAGCCAAGCTCAATTGCACTCTCAGTCTCTCTCCCCAAAGGCTAGCAAGTGGCAAGCAAGAGCTCTGTCCCACTCCACTGCTCGCTGAAAGTGAAACCCAGCCTGGGAGACCACGGTTATTTATAAGCATGGGTCCCATTGAGCAACACAGGAGGTCTATGTTTGTCCGTCAGAGCTGCCTATCAGGGTTTGCAGGGATGAGATTGGAGTGCCCATGGCTACAGAACACCCCCTTCCCCCTCCCTCCCCTGGGTGTCTTCTCCCAACTTGTAACTGCTTTGCAGCTCCGTGGTTGGAAGGAAGCCCTGCTGATCAAGGAAAGCTGGGCTTCCATTCGGGTTTCCAGGGCGACAGAAGGAGGGCAGACAGAGCTCAGGCATTCCCCTGTCTCCGTTGCCAGGGGAATAGATTGCTGGCGCCTGACTGTCTGGCTTCTCGAACTGCGCCCAAATGCAACGAACCAGTCCTCTCCTGGACGCTGGTTTGTTGGCCGTGGACAATCACGAACCGCCGGGTCACGATCGCACGATCGCCATTTTTGTGGGTTTTCAAGGTTCGTAATGCAGTTCGTGCCCATCTCTATGCACAACAATGGTTCTTGCTTCTCCTTCTAGTTGTCATTCTGTTCTCTCCAAAAATCTCAATCTGTGCATCCAAATACCACTGTTTTCCTATTGTTCAGAAGGTTCTCTCCCAAACAATGGGTGGAGTGCTTCCTTTTAAGTCTTTTTGATCCCTGCTGATGGCAGATAGTTTGTTTCAGATGAGTAGCCATGTTGGTCTGCAGTAGATGAGCAAGGTTTGAGTCCAGTAGCACCTTAGAGACCAACAAGAAGCTTCCGTTGTCAGATACAAGTAAGAATGGAGATCTGCTGAGGTTGTTATTTGGACACTTAATGGCAGGATGTCACAAGAAAGTTTCTTTGTTGCTCCCCTAGGTAAAATAGTCTCCTGCAGATCTAAAGACTACAGACTGAATGGTCTGTAATCTTTGGTCCACCCGGGCAGGTAATTGTATGTTAAGCCCTGAGCATTTATGACAAATTCAACATTACACTAAGCCTGTTACTGCAGTATATATACATAATCAGATATTTAACCTTAGTAGCTCAGGGATGGGGGAGAATAGACAAAAATTGGTTGCTTGTCAATTAGTGGAGTGTCATTGTCTGTCAATAGATCTTCAAATCAAAAATGATCTGGATGATTTTGGCTAAAAGGAGTGTTTGCCAAGATATTGAGGATTATACTGAACAATCAGAACCACAGCTAGGGAAACACTGTTCTAATTAAGGCCTTCAATAGAAAACATCTGTTGTGACCTGCCATTTGCTTGACAACCCATTGTTTTTGCAGTTCCAGGCATGATCAGAGCCAGGAGATTATTAAGAGATGGACCATCATACATATGCTTTCTTAGGCTTTGTGAGTCACAGTTTGTGTAAGCTAGCATAGAACCTATTTGGATGTTACTTAGTGAGCCATATTCCACACACGGTAAAATTGATCAGGAGTAGGCCTTGGACTTGCGTACTCCTTTTCTGCGTCCATGGTGAAAAGATAGCAAGTATATTAGCTTTAATACAGGACCTCCTAGTGCACTCATTATCTTCTCCTTGAATTGGGGACAGAGCTAATGCCCAAAGCTTACACCTCAACTCATTGAGGATACCCAGAGGTGATGCTGTAGGAACTGGCCCTATACACATTTGATCCTACAAAGACTCTCCTGGCAGTGATTTCTGTAATTTCAGTTGTTCCTTTGAACAGTCACTACAGATGTATCCATGGACAAGTATTAAATATATTACATTCTTCATACAAATGAACTCCTTACAGCTGGAAATAATGCTTTGTGTGGAATTCATTTTTATTGTTTGAACCAGACGTTCCACATTGTGGCTGAGCAACTTCTTAAAAATAAAAGAACAATCCAAAATGATAGTTCATGAAATAAGCTGTTTTATGTTGGCTGTGATTTTGGAAGGGATATCTGCCACTCTCGAGCAGATCATCATTTTCTCCATCAGGCTTTCTAGGATTTTTTAAAATACATGTGGAATAAACAAAACAGTTTGCACATCAGAATTCCAAGAATTTCAGTTGTGGCATGTATCAGTTTTCATCAAAATAGTTGCTTTCTTTTTCTAGTAGAGATGTCTGTGATAAATTCAAGTTGCCCGTTTTTTTACACATGTTGAATATTCATAATTCCTTTGGTTGACATTTGAGGTTACAACTGTGATTTCTTTTTATAGAGAGTTGATTGGATTGATAGGAGCGATTTGGACAGGTAGAGAATATGGAGTATTGGGATTTTTAAAAAACATCTTTTGGGGAAAATCCTTTGTAACTGCATGGATACACATTGGTAGTTTTAATTCAAGCATAATTTATTACTGTGTTTTTGAAATGGCATATTCTACTACAAACATTCAGATATTATTTCATTTGGATGCTGCATACACAGTAGTTAGTGACTACCTACTCATGGTATATGATCTATGCAAAACATAGGATCTATCGCATCATTAAGGAAAGAGTGGGACAGGATGGCAAGAGAAGAGGTACAAATCTCACTGAGTTCAATTCTGTATTCTTGTCCTACATTTGCAAAAACATGGTCAGCATGTTTCATAGAAATGTATATTAGTACATGTCATATATGCCTCTCTAATGCACAAAGAACAGTGATATTGTTATGGTTGCCCCACTTTGCCAAATGGTGAGAAATTCCAGGGGCAACACTCTGAATTAGGGTTGCCAACTCCAAGTTGGGAAATTCCTGGAGATTTGAGGGTGGAGCTGAGGAGGGTGGGTTTTGGGGAGGGACCTCAGCAGGATATAATGCCATAGAGCCCACCCTCCAAAGCAGCCATTCTCACTAGGGGAGCTGATCTCTGTAGTCAATTGTAATTCTAAGAGATCTCTGGCCTCCAAGTGGAGGTTGGCAAGCCTATGTTGAACTGAGAACCAGTGTGGTGTAGGAGTTAGAGTGTTGGACTGGGATCTGAGGAAACCAGCATTCACGCTTCTCTTGATCTCCCTCCAACAGTTTTGCATCTAGCGAACCCTAAAAATTAATTTTTGATACTCATCAGGAACACAGGTTAAAGGAATTCCTGCTTGTACATGGAACATTTTATGCTCCTATGTGCACATCCCAGTAATCAGCAACATTTCTCACCCCATTCCCAAACAGAGGAAGATTCGGGTCCAATAGCACCTTAATAACCAAATAGATTTCCAGAGTTTTTGAGAGTCAAAGCTCCTTTTGTCAGATAGAAGGAGTGGGGAAAGGTAGAAGTCTTTCTAACCTAGGCTGAGGGTGGGAGGAGTATTGCAAATTAGAGTTTCAGTAAGCTAGCTATAATACATGTTGTAATTAGGATAATAGAGTATGGGTGCAAAGAACAGAAAATTAGCATTTCTAGTGCAAGAAAAATGTCCAGCCCTGGGCAGGGAAGAGTGAAGTCCATTGTTCGAAATTTACAAATAAACTCAATTTCAGCAATCTTGTGTTATAGTTTTCCTTTGAAAATTCTCTGCTTGAGAACTGTTACTCTTAGGTCAGAAATGGAATGACCTGGCAGATTAAGAAGTTCTCCCACTGGTTTTTGAATGTTGTAATTTTTGATAACAGATTTATGTCCGTTTATTCTTTTATGAAAGGACTGACCTATTTGTCCAATACAGAGAGTTGAAGGGCATTGCTGACATTTGATGGCATATATAACCTTGGAAGAGAGATGAACTAGTGAATGAGCCTGAGATGGTTGTTTGGTCCAGTGATTGTTTTGGAGTGAATATGGGAACAGAGTTGGCATCTTGGTTTATTATTCATGTCCATGTTGGGAAGTACATTGTTGTGAGTGAGAAGTTGTTTAAGGTTGGGAGGCTGTCTGTGGGCAAGAAAAGGTTTGCCTACCAATATTTGAGAGAGAGCAGTATCACTGTCCAGCATAGATTGCAGGTCTACCCACCTGAAATACGTCCAAATAGAATCTTGCAGACAGAACAAAACAGAAATTTGGCAATTACACAGATCTAAAGGATTACAAAACAGAAATCTTAATAGTTATAGTGCTTAGCAAAATAATTTGTCTTTAATTGTTCTTGCTATAGCAAACTTAAGAAACAATTCCAAATGCATTCCCTCCCCCCAAGCATAGGATTCTCAGTGAGCAGTGCTTCTCTTCCCTCTGGGGCTAAGTAAGATGAGATTCCGTGTCTGGGATCATCCACTTGCAAAAGCTTCTCCAGGCACATCCCCCCTCCCCCCCCCAAAAAAGAGCAGGGAGAATTTCCAATCAGAATGTCTCTCCATGGAAAATTATGGAAAGAATCCCTCTTTCAACTCCTTGCCAGTCCTGAACTCAAGTGCCTGGCCAATCAAATCTCCAGCTGTGGTCCAAACTTCAAATCTAAGTCTTTCCACAAATCTTTACTTGGGCCTATATTTTGCAATGATCCCTGTAAACCAGGCCATAAGACAATGGCCATTGGGCATCATCCCAATCACTGGGCATGGTAGGCATTCAAAATGTCATGAATCGATTTCACATTCTCCTTTACCTCCATGATCTACAGGCTTCTGGATGGTTCCCACTGGAAGGGTCAGTCCATGGTGTACATCAGCATTAGGAGCTTAATTCCACCCACAGAGGTTTTTCTAGAGTACCTATTGAGTAAGAAAGTCTGGAAAAGATTTTCCTTCACTCATAATGCAACACTAGACCTGATCTCCATTTAGTCTACACACTTTCCTGGATACATACAGGATGACAAAGTCTGTAAGAAGGCCTTTCTCCTCCAAGACACCTGCTTTCTCCATTAGTAGGGTTTCTCTTTTCCTTCTGCACATTCTCTTTGATGGGTACACATAAAGTGAAGCAATCTGTAAGAAGTTCCTCATCCATAATTGCAAGCTCAAAGGCATTTACTTCCAGTATGGGTTATTCCCCTTTCAGCATTTCACTCTCATCTCTGCAGGTCAGCAGGATGGCTTTTGTCTACATTCAGGTAGAGGTCATCAGCTGAAGCCACCAAAGCTATCTCTGTCCAATAGCCTGGCCTAAACCCACACTGAAAAGGGTCCAAAGCACCAGAGTTATCCAAGAAGACCTAGAGTTGGTGTGCTACTGCTCTCTCAGAGCGGGACCACAAGTGACGCCTGACACAGGTTGGACACTTGCCAGCTTCCCTCAAGTTTTGATGGGAAATGTAGGCAGCTTGGTGGAATGTTGGACAAGTGACAGTTGAAAAGTCCATTGGACTGCAGTCGGAGAGCCAAGCTGCGAGACCAGGATGCCTACATTTCCCATCAAAACTTGAGGGAAGCTGACTAGTGTCCAACCTGTGTCAGGCGTCACTTGTGGTCCCGCTCTCAATCACTTTGCCTAGAAAGGGCAAATTAGACACTAGGTAATAATTGGCGACATCATTTTTTTCTAGGGATGATTTTTTAAGTAGTAAGTGGATAACCACCTCTTTGAGAGGCTGAGGGAAAGTGCCTTGAGTTAGTAATTGATTTATGATAGCCATCAAGGGCTCATTTATATTGTCTTTACATGATTTTAGCACCCAAGATGGGCAAGGATCCAGAGCACAAGTATTGATCTTCACAGATCCTACTTCTAACAGCATTTTGCCCCGTTTGTTTGAACAGTGAAAAGTTCCAGGAGTCAATCACTTACCCAAGTTAGTTACTTTCGAGGACAGAGAACAGGAGCTTATGGTTTCTTGGAGGTATTTGCTTTGTTTAAATGTATAAAGTAGAACATAGGTGGAGACATGGATGAACCCCTAGAGGGCAAAAAATCTGCTACCCAACATCTGGTCCTCCAGAAAGAGAAGAACTTGCGAGGTACTTCAATACACTCCTACACAAAGGCTATCTAATTCCTTGTGTGTGTCCCCATTGCTATCGCTTTTCTCATATAGAATAGTCTGAATTACAGTTATGTAGGCCAAGCATATAGGGGAGAATCATGCACAAATTCCAAGCAAACCCCCCAAGGTCATTACAGTATTATATGTCTGAATAACACAACATCCATACGCACAACCATTTTCTGTACACATAGCCAGTTCTCTAGAATATACTGTCAATATTTATACAATTATTCTTGCTTCATTTTGTGACTAACTTCAGTAACACCATTCATTCTTTGTACAAAGGGTTATAATATTATCTGTAAATCAAACTTTGTTATATAAAGGCAGTTTATATTAAATATAGCTATTGATATGATAATATTTTGTTTATATATTTTAGTATTTATATAAAAGGCCAAAATCAACACATTAATCCTAATACTAAACATTGCTCCAAATAAAAGATGACAAACACACAATTTCTCTTTAAAAATAATTTATCTAAAGAAAGCAGTAAACGAATGTACTGCAATGTGTTATTTTCATGAAAGAAAGAAGAAACAAATCCTGAACATTTTCCCTTTTAATTATTTTTGCTTAGAAACTCTTCATCATATCATTGACCTATTTGGTCATGCCCAAGCTAATCATGTCTAAACCTTTCCCGGTGGGAATGAGCTTGTTCACTTCCTGTCTTGCAAAAATATCAACTAAAACTCAGTCATATATGCCCATCGTCTGATCACGGCAGCCCACCGCAACCATCCTCTCCAGCAGCGAGACCACTGCAGTCTGTATCATGCCCAGGAGATTCAGTGTCAGAAACCCATCACTTCCTGTGTCGTCTCAACTCCGTTCAATTGTTTACACATTAAATTATACCAAGCTCTATTTGTGAAAGCCCTCTTTCCTCCCCTCCTCCCTCCTTTTTTGTTTGCAAGGAACGGGTTTGTCATACTGAAATGGAGTTTATGTGCAGTAACAGCCTAATAACCCAGCAACTTTAGTCACTTATTAAAGTCAAGCATGTGTCTTTGTTTCATGTTGCTAATGATGTGGAACCATA
This sequence comes from Eublepharis macularius, assembly GCF_028583425.1. NCBI lineage: Eukaryota > Metazoa > Chordata > Lepidosauria > Squamata > Eublepharidae > Eublepharis > Eublepharis macularius. Next base: position 81,545,915 of record NC_072796.1, on the reverse strand, counting down.
GAGGCCCAAGTATATTTCGCCTGGACGGTGTGGAAGCGAATGCTGAGAGCTCATTACTTGGCTCCCCATTGGAATCCTGCAGGCTTCTGCTCATTGAGGAGACTGTGGGGGCTTTGACAGAATTATTATACTGAATATTTTTAGACTCATTAACTATATCACCAAAGCAAAACATCTCTTCCTTAGATGCAAATCGTTGCAGATTCTGTAGTTTTGCTTTACTTATTGCAGAAAAAAGGATGAAGCTTGACAACAAGTTAAGGAAAAGACTTTCATGCCTGAATGTTTGAATTTGTAACATATACTCAGCATGCCTAAGCCCTTTCTACTCATTTAAACCATTCATGTCTAAGTGCTTTTTTAAAAAATGCCCATGTTCAGTTTCATAAGCTTAAAGCAGTACTTGGAGAATACGTACTTTTTAAAAATACTGCTCAAAAGTTTATGATAAATAGGGCAAGGAGGGTCTTAACATAACACTGGTGTCATTTGATTCAAAATAGAGAATGTATCTGTAATGTTAAAACAATTGAACTTAAAAAAATAATTACCTTTGTATCCTCTTCTTCCTCCAAAAAGCTTGGGGTAATGTATGTGGTTCTTCCCTCCCACGTTTTATTTCAGATGACCCTGTAAGGTACGTTAGGCTGAGAGAAAATAACTGGCCCATGCTTTCATGGCATAGCAGAGGGCTGAACCCAACCTCCCGAGATCCTAGTCCAAGTCCAAGTCCTTCACTCTAGCCACTACACTACACTCTCAGTTCAAGGGGATTTACTTCTTGATAAGTATGCAGAGAGTTGAAGAACTACGCGTATTAACTAAAGCAATTCGATAACCATATTTTCTGGTTTTTCATTCTGTACAAATATTCTAATACATGTATTATGCAGTATTTAAAATCACACGCTTCTCATGGCCATCTGTTTACTCCACTGAAACTGAGTGGTTTAAAGATGAGAAGAGTGACAAATATTGGCCTACTCTGTATTTTAGTGCAATTGGTTTGAGCAAACCTTAAAGCTATTTTATTAATAAATGCTTGTTATTTTAGAGCTAAGACAATCTCAAGGACAAATGAATATCCTAAAATTGTATTTATGGCTTAGTTTGCTTTTAACCATTGGGTGTTTCACTGTTATACATTTTCTTGATTGTGAATATACAGTCTAATTTTCTGTACAATATCTCGTATGTTAAATGTAGGAGATAATTTGAAGAGTAAGGAAGAGTTATGAAAAGTAAATATTAAACCCTTTTAACCTGAATAATTGTGCTAGATTTCTGTTCAAATAAAATTACAGCTATTTTGATATTAGGGAGGAAACACAATGCTTGTATTTGTGGTTCACTTGTTGTGCTAGATTTCTTTGACAATGGTGACAGTGCCTTTATATATCAAGAAATTCTTCTCCCTTCTGTGTCTGCTAGGGGTCCAAGAGGGAATACTTAATACTAGAATCATGTTTCCCTTTGGGGTTTTACTATTAATACAGCAGTTCTGATCAGTAACCCATTGTCAAACAGTTCCTGTAAAATATTAAAGAAAGAGTTGAAAACCTGTCAGATAAATAAAATATTGAATTGAGCTATGTGTTCTCATTAGATGAGGGCAACGTCTGTGTTTCCAAGCAAACCAAGCAGTTTAATTCATAATTGATACAAAACATTTGTAGTCTGCAATATATATATATAATGTAGGAGCACTAGCATGGGAAGTGTATGCAGGACAATTTTGTCACATTCAATCAATGACCTTTTTTTTTGTGCAAAATATTGACTGCCTGTTAAAGACACAGGAGCAGGGCAATCTCCTCTTTATGTCTGGAGTATCCTTCCAGGATTGGAGGAATCACAACGAAGAAAGACATGCAATCCCAGCTGAAGGTGGACTGCAGCCTGTGGTGAATCCTGCCGTCTCTGGAACTGGTATGGAGGTGAATACAGGATGCTAAACAGAAGTGGTGGGGTGCCTAGGTTTGGGGATTAACTCTTTCTTTTTGCCATTTGCCCTGTTTAGCTGCCCTCTCCACCCCACCTTAGTCTCCAGTGTAATGGGGAAAGAAGACATGCATAGCACATGGTGTGCTGATAAGCAAGATGAGTTAAATCCCCCTTGTCTGCACTCTAACTCCAACTTGAAACAGCCACCCTCCCCTGGCTAAATTTAGGATTGAAATGTGTCACGCTCAGGGCTGGCCACAACAGGCAGGTGGCTCACTGGTACTGCAGATGGTCCCAAGGTTAGTTGCAAGGAAGTCAGTAGTCAAGGAGCTGGCAAACGAGAGTCCAGGAGTCAGGCCAAGTGTCAGAGCCAATACGTCTGTCAGAGAAGGGAGCAGGCAGAAGGGAAGTCAGAAGGTAGGCCAAGGTCAGAGTCCGCACGGCACGGCACGGCACGGCACGGCACGGCACGGCACGGCACGGCACGGCACGGCACGGCACGGCACGGCACGGCACGGCACGGCACGGCACGGCACGGCACGGCACGGCACGGCACGGCACGGCACGGCACGGCGCTCTAGTCTCAGGGAGTGGCAAGCTGAGTTGCTTCCACACTTGGCTTCTTCAGCTTCTCTCTCTTATACTGTTCTAACGAGGAGCAGGTGTTGTCTCTTTGCCTGATAGCCCCAGCTGGTGCTGTGCCTGCAAACGAGCACTTTTTCTCCTCTCCAACAGAGCTGTCTTTGCTTTATTTTTCCTCTCCTCAGCTGGCCCAGGGCGCCCAGGTTTCTCTTTTGCTCTGGAGTCTTTGTCTCCAACAGCCTCTGCAGAGGTTTCTGGTTGCTCCTCGTCTCCAACAGCCTTTGCAGAGTTTCCTTTGGAGCAGCAGCTGTCATGGCTGGCTCTGGCTCCAGAGTAGATCCTGCTGGCTCTTCCATGGCTGGCTCTGGCTCTAGAGTAGGCCCTGCTGGCTCTTCCTGCTCATCCACTGAAGAGGACTCTGGGGCAAGAGGTAAGGTGGCCAGTCAAGGCTGGGGCCGACTCATGACAAAATGTTTCTGAAGATCACACCTCTCCAACATCTCTCTTGACAATCATTGCTTGCAAGATGGAGAGTGTAATTCATGCCTCTGAGGGCCAGACTTTTAAAGGTAAAGGCCCATTCTCCAGGATGCTGTCAGCCCTATAGTCTTGAATGTATAGTAAAGCATGCTACACTTGATACATAGTTGAAGAGGGGAGGTAAGGACTTGCACGTGGAGCAAAACCCATTCATATACCTCCCCCCCTTCCTCCTGGATATAAGGAAAGGTTAGCATGATGTAGCCATACCACAGAGGACACAGTAAAATGTTGGTTAGCATAGTTTCTCATGCATGCTTAAAATTACACCAGAGGCATTCTGAGAGAGACAAGTATGTGAAGTCATCCAAATCCAGGCACCGCACAACTTCTGCTTAGCATCAAAAATGAATTTGGAGATCCAACCACAGATCTCCAACCTCCTTTGGAATGCCCACAATCCTTTCATCATTTTCTTCTTTCTAGCTTGCTTCTCAATCTACTTCATTCTGTTGTCTCTGTTCTTAGCTCTGCTGCCCATTTAGTTGGGTGGGGCAGGTGGCTCTGTGGCTATTACGCCCACATTTCTCCTTTGTTACATTCTCTTAATTGGCTTCCATTTCCTTGTCAGATTACTACTTAATCTTCAGTTTTCAGGATCTCCTTTTTCAATCTTTTCTTCTTTCTGGAGAGGCTGAACAGGGTTGGATTTGGAAACCTCTCTGAGGCAAAATTAACCTCCACTGAAATGGAGCCAGCAGTTGGGGATCCCTTCTCTCAAGTTTTGGGGCTTGACTCCCCACCCACCAAAGGGTTTCCTTGCCTGATAATACAGGCGGAAACCTCTCTGGATGGACAATTTCTGACAAGGAGCTGAACTCCCTCCCACCAAGATTTATCTCAGAATACCAAGTACTGGGAATGGAAAGGTGATTTGGCATACTGGACTCAAGATCAATACTAATTCCTCTCTTTTGAAATAATTGAGACTCATACAACCTGCCCAATAATGAGCCTGTATCTTAGCAACCTATCTAGGCAACAGGAAAGCACTGATGCCACCCTTATCTCTTAATCTGAGTGAATGAAAGCTTTACCCTTCTTTAAACTGTGTGAAAATGTATCTCTTCTCCTGACCTCTGATCTCTCCTGTTCTTCCCCCCACCTTCCATTTATGTCCCTTCATCATTCCTAACAATCTTGTATCTTTTTATACTGAAAGCTTGGAGCCAGGGTACATAAGCAGCACCATTTTAAGGCACTTTACACAATCATCATCATCATCATCATCCCTGGTCAGCAACTAATTTTTCTCAATGGCCACTTCAAGGAGGAACTAAAAGAGTGATGGGCTACACTTCATTCATTTTCCCTGCTGCCAAATCCTGTTGATATTGTTGACACCTTTCTATGCCCTAATTTGCTCTTTGCTCAGCAACTGGGGGATAAAACAGTACCCCTTAGCCAGCCAGATTTGGCCCAGTATCTTTTGGTGTTCATTTAAATGAAAATTATTGTGTGTTCTATTGTTGTATTTAGGAAATATGTATGAGCCATCATTATGAGCTGCATTATGCTTTTAGAAATTTACACTAGAAATTATGTTCAGCCTCAGTGTGACTCTGTTGTAACAGGTCCAGATAAAACTGTAAAATATGATAGGATTCTAGAAAGTCAGCTATATATCACAAGTATATCAGTAAAGAATTATTAAGCTTTAAAACAGAGTTTTAGATTCAGAGAAAAGTATTGCAAGGGGAAATATTTATAAAATTAGATTAATTCCAGCAGTGCTACATAAACCGTAGATTTACAAGTTAGCATGAAGGTATAACAGTGATCTAACACAAGAATTTGACAGGAGGAAGGAAGAACTGAAATATAAAATTGGGAGATCGTAAAGGAAAATTGGCAGAGAAAGCAGTTGGAATTTTACAGATATTCGGAAAGCTAAGTGTAGCAAAATTGAGGACTTGAATCTATATAGCAAGAGAGACCAAACTTGCTGGCTCTCTAAGCTGTGGACAATAATCTATAGGAGCTTGAGAGTTACAGGGTATTTACAGCCTTCACATGCAACATATTAACTTGAAAACAAGAGGGTCTTCTTTACCTTTGGAAGGCTTAAAAAGTAGATTGTCTTAAACTCATATACAAATAGATATGAATTTGCCCCTATACTGTAACTAGTGGGTCTGCTAAGGGGGGCTGCCATTGCGACCACCCAGCAGATAAGGCCATCCTGCCTCACTGTGCCAGAAAAGATAGGAGTGAGAGGCCAGCCTCTCCAATAGCTGGGGCGGGGGCTGGAAGAAGGCTCCCTCTTCCCCACTTCAATTCAACAACCCAGTTGCTGGGTGCATTTGCTTTTTCTGCACTTTCTGGCTTGGCCAGAAATTGCAGAAGGAGAGTTATTGAAGTTCTTTGGCCTGGACTACCTGGATCAGACGAAATGGATGGTAGCAATGTCAGACGCCCTGGTTGCTGTGGCAACTTAGTCCTTGGGAGCTGGGTGGAGCAGAGAAGGTAAAGGCTGGTGGAAGGAGGACACCTCAGTCTGGCTAGCTCACCTACTTGGGAAGGGCTATTTTATATTCAGGGTCATCTTCACTTCAGGTAAATACAGTACATAGCATTCCACATCATAAAAATAACAACTCCTTACTAACTATATCAAGGGAAATCACTGCTAGAGTTAGAAAAAAGTGTTAGCAGAGGGTTAACAAATTTCAAACTGTTTGAATGTGACTTACTAAGTTTTCAAATTCTTTCAGTGATTTGTTGGGCATGGGCATGGGGTTGTGGTGGTAGAGCTGGCTGTTTTGCCTGTCTCTGTGGACTGGGACTTTCATTATAAAAATTTTTATTGGATTAGACACATATAAAATTTATTACAATCACATTCCCTTAAATTTTCCAATTCTAACCCCCTCCCTTTCCCCCCCCTTTTTTGACTTCCAACAGTTTTCCAACCCCTTGTCTATTCTCCCTCTACTCATTTCAAACTTATTGTACTTATTATAATATACTTTCAAACTCTTCTAAGCTTTTCTATAGTAACATAGTGCTATCTCTAATTTCCTTCCCAAATGGGTAAAAATATAACAATCTTATCTTTTTCAATAATAATAATAATAATCATTTTGGTATTCTGTACTCTATCTTACTCTTTCTAAGTACTTCAAAATGGGACAAACAATTTGTCCCTCTTTATGCATAACTTCACATACTTCTATAAACATTGCATACATTTATTATAAATCAATCAATTTGACTTGTACTCTATATGTTACTCTTTACTTTCTTTTACATGTCTTGTCCTTTTTGATTAACTAATTTCTCCATTATAAAACTACACAACAAACAATTCATGTACACATTCAACAAAAGTCTATCAATTAGACCTACTGTATTAATTCTCCATTGTACAGTTATCTACTGACTTAAAAAAAATTAATTAAATTCTATCCTTATAATCCTTATAATAGTAACACTATTGATACCCAACTATTCATACTAATCAAATAAAATAATTGCTTAGAATTTTTTCACTTTACTCTCTCCCCCCGGTATAGTCACTCCCCTCTCCTTTTGTTATATTTCAGTAATTATCAAACTGCCACAGTCCTCCCACCTCCCATTTTTTCACCAAATATCGTTTCAGCCTCTCCCAGTCCGTGTTAAACTGTCCTGGGTCAAGGTCTCTCAATTTTCTTGTCATTTTATCCATCTCCGCCATGTACAGCAATTTGTAAATCCAGTCCTCAATAGTTGGCACTTCTTGTACTTTCCATTTCTGCGCATATAAGAGTCTAGCTGCTGCTGTCATGTAGAATAACAATGTCCTATATTGTGCTGGAATATCTTCCATTCCCAAGTTCAGTAGCAGGAGTTCTGGGTTCTTATTAACTTGAAATTGTAAAATCTCACTCATTACTCTTATTATTTCCCCCCAGTACTGCCTAGCTACCTCACAAGTCCACCACATGTGATACAGAGATCCCTCATGCTTTTTACATTTCCAGCATTTATTAGATGTATTCAAGTTCCCTAGCGCAATTTTCTTTGGTGTCAAATACCAACGATAAATCATTTTGTAGAGATTCTCTTTGATACTGGTGCATGTCGTAATCTTCAATGTATTTTTCCACAAATATTCCCACACCTCCATTGTTATTTCTTTATTAAAATTTATAGCCCACTTCACCATTTGCACTTTAACTACTTCATCTTCCGTATACCATTTTAACAGTACTTTGTATATCTTAGAGATTTCCTTTTTTTCTTCTTGTAGAATTGCTTTCTCTAAATCTGAGTTCTCCATTCTTATCCCTCCCTTCACACAGTCCGAATAGTAAAGATCTCTAACTTGTCTATATTGAAACCAGTCATAATTTGGAGACAACTCTTGTTGCGTCCTTATTCTTATTTTAGAAAGTTCTATTCGCGTTATCTCCTAGTACGTTAAGCACTGTTGTTCATTATCAACCGTTCTCGGATCTATTACTTCATATGGAACCACCCAGGAGGGGATTCCTTCTTGCAGGTAGTCTTTGTACTTCTTCCAAGTTGAGAAGAGGCTTCTCCGAATGTAATGGTGCAAAAACATAGACTGTGGACTGGGACTTTGACTCCATGCTAAGGGACTAGTTTTCCTTCTTTCTTCCCCATTGGAGGGGAGGGTGAGTGGCTGTCAATTCCACCCCCCCCCACACACACACATACACTGCCCCCATTCCAGCTTCCATGAGACAGAAAAGGAGTTCTGATCTACAACCTGTTGAAGATTAAATAGGTGTTAAAATTCCTGTCTGCTTTCCTTACCCCTTGTGAGTCATTTGGGCCTCTCCCAAATAGGAGGTTTCTGTCACATGGGTAAAGTAGCTAGGTTTCTGCTCAAGTCTACCTAGCCACCAAACCTGGTGTAGTGCAATGAAGTGACATAACTATTTACTGATGCTGGCTTTGGATTAAAAGAACAGATAGCACTATTGTGAGCATATTTTTAAAAATGCTGCACAAGATCTTGTGAGATCACAGATCATTTGGTTGCCTAGGAAGCTATGCATTGTGGGAAGAAAAAATGATAAGCAAGGAAGAGGAAAGGGGTGTGGGAGTTGTGGTAGAAAAGGCAGCAATGGGAGAGGATTGGGAGTATAGAAAGTGGTGATGGAGAAATGTGGCAATTAAGAAGAAAGTGGTGACTGATAGCGGGTGGAGTGAAAAAATTGGCAGAAGGTGTAGGTGATGATTTGGGGAAGAAATTGGAGACGGAAAGAGAGTGGTGGGGAGAAGAACTGCAATAGAAAAGTGGTGATGGGGGTGGGTGGAGAAAGAGGAGATGGGAGGCAAGCAAGGGCGGACAAAATGGGGACCAGTGGAGAGGGACAGGATTTCCTCTTCTTGAGTGTTCATGGGCCCCCAGTGGCCCAGGGCTGACCCAGTGATGGGGACCAGTTTGGGTTGGATGCACTTTCTCTTCCTTCCACATAGTTGGCTGTCAGTGGCACCAGTGAGAGGCTTGGAGCTCACCGTTGCCTGGCCGTGCTTTCTGCCCCATGTTTCCCTCCCTCAGCCAATACTGGCCAGTTGATTGAGGGTTCTGGTTTTGGACTGCTCCAAGCCTAGAAGCCCTATGAGAAACCTAGTGGTGGTCAGGAGGCAAGAAGCTTGGAGTATAAAATGCATCCTATGCACTTTGTGCTCCAACCTGCTCTCCATCCCAGGACTCACAGTCCTGAGGATGACTAAAAAGTGCTCGGGTGAGAAAACAGTCTCCCACTGCACCCCTTGCCAGACATTCTTAGGGTTCTGAGAGCCTGCCTACTGGGACAATCATAGCAGACATGCCACCAGAGACCCAAGGATGCCTCAAAAGGAAAAAGGTTGTTTTTAGCATGCCTGATGACAGCTATAAAACTGAAACTCTTCTTGCCTTTACAATCAACCTTGTGCAACCTAAAACAATAAAGAATTTACATTATTTCCTGTGGGCCCCATTTGTATCCTCTAATACCTGTTTGATAGTAATGTTCAAAACCATTTAAGAATGGTCCCATGAATACCTAGCAGGTCCCAGTGATGTAATATCAGTGCTTTGTGATCACTATGTCAAACATAAAGGTTTATCAGGATGAGCAGGATACAGTTCTTCACATAGCCCATTCATTTAAGGCAATGAGCAACTCTATTGCCATGCCAGTTTGGAAGCTAAAATTACAAAGTAATAAGAAGCTATACACAATGTAGTAAGAATACAGTCTAGATGTACTCAAAGTGCAAGAGTAACCATTGTCATAGTGATTCCAAAGGGGTAGCCAGGTTAGTCTGTTGCAGCAGAAATAAAGAGGAGTATAGTCCTTACAAACAGATAAGACTGTTCCAGGGTAAGCTTTTGTGGAATAGAGCCCATTTTATCAGATACAAAGTAGTGTAGGCAGACAATTTCATGTAAAGAGAGCAGCTGTTGCATAATGAAGTGGTTGGGCTGCAAATCAGCACTCTGCTGGTTCAAATCCCACTACTACCATGAGCTTGGTAGGTGGCCTTGGTAAGCCATGCCTTTCAGCCCAAACTCACCAGCTGTGTTGTGGGGGGATAATAATATACTGACTTTGTTCAATGCTCTGAGTGGGGCAATAATCTGTCTAAAAGAGCGGTATATAAGCACAGTTATTTTTAAAAACCTCAATAAACAAACAGCTGGGTTAACAGGGTCATGATGTGGGGATTCGTGGGATGGCCTTGCAGTGGCTTGTCTCTTTTCTCTGTGGTCAGGGACAGAGGGTGGCGCTGGGGGAGAGACTGTCTGCACACCAACCTTTGGAGTGTGGTGTCCCAAAGGGGGCAATACTCTCTCCCCTGTTGTTCAATCTTTATATGTGCCCCCTCGCCCAGCTGGTGCGGAGTTTTGGACTGGGTTGTCATCAATATGCAGATGACACCCAGTTGTATCTGTTGATGGGTGGCCGACCTGACTCTGTCCCTGACACCGTTGAGAGCTCAGGAGGCCGTGTCTGGGTGGATAGAACAGAGCAGGCTGAAGTTGAATTCCACGAAGACGGAGGTCCTGTACTTGGGCCGTGGACTGTCGGAGGTAGGGATCCTTCTCCCAACCTTTGGGGGGGGCACCACTTGTGCCCATACCATCGGTTAGGAGTTTGGGCATGATTCTGGATTCCTCCTTGTCTATGGAGGGCCAGATCACGGCTGTGGCTCAGGCGGCCTTTTTCCACCTATGGCAGGCCCAGCAACTGGTGCCCTGCCTCTCGGCCCGGGACCTAATGACTGTGATCCATGCAACGGTCACCTCCAGGTTAAACTACTGTAACTCGCTCTACGCAGGGCTGTCCTTGGGCTTGATCTGGAGACTTCAACAGGTTCAGAATGCTGCTGCGCATGTCCTAACTGGAGCTTCATGTAGGACACACTTTACACCTATCTTACAGCAGCTCCACTGGCTCCCAGTAGAATTCCGGATCCGGTTCAAAGTGTTGATTTTGACCTATAAAGCCCTAAACGGACTGGGACCAGCATACCTAAGGGACCGTCTCTCCATGTATGTGCCCCAGAGAGCACTTTGTTCAACTGGAAAACATCTACTGGTGGTCCCTGGCCCTAGGGAGGCTCGGCTGGCCTCTACCAGGGCCAGGGCCTTTTTGGTCCTGGCCCGAACCTGGAGGAAGTCTCTGTCTGAGGACATTCGGGCCCGCCAGGATCTTGTGTCATTTAGGCGGCCTGTAAGACAGAGATGTTCCGCCAGGCATATGGTGGAGGCTAATTTTAGCCCATCATTGCTGACCCTTCCACCGGTCTCCCTCTACAAGGGGTACGGAGAGTCCACTGATGCTGGTTGTCCCGAAAGGGGTACAGTATTTTAGCTTTTGCTGTTTTTATGATTGATTTTAAGTTGTATTTTAATCAATGTTGTACCCCACCCTGAGCCTGCTTGCGGGGAGGGCAGGTTAAAAATAGAATGAATGAATGAATGAATGAATGAATGAATGAATGAATGAATGAATGAATGAATGAATGAATGAAGCACAAGATGAAATATAATCATGTAAAATTCTAATGTACTCAAGAAAATAAAGAGACTATTCAGGGGCCACTACACTGCACCAGCAACACAATCTTGTTAGTCTTTAAAGTGGCACTAGGATCCTGCTTGTTATTATAACATTATCTGCAAAGTCTGAAGATGGGACGCTAATTAGCCTTTGGGTGTATTACTTCATTGTTTTGACTGAACAGTACACTGCCTAAAGGAAGCATTGACAATACTAGAGCCCACTCGCTCTTTTATTTGAGCACTCATTGCCTTCAAGTTGTCCCTTCCGCATTGGAGGGCAATATAAGTCAAAATGTATTCAAGCAATCAAAGCAAAATTCAGCCTCCTATACTTTAAGTTATAACTGTGTCCCAAACTGAAATGAGTATGAATTATCCAAATTAGAGCCTTGCGCTCCTGACATTGAGAAAAAAACCCTCCTGGGAGCTTCAGTGATGGTGAGGAGGAGGAGGATTAGGATTAGGTGATGTTATCACAGTCCACCAGATGTTTGGGCCTTTAACCAGCTGTGATGTAGCACTGGAATTTTTGCCATCTGGTTGTTTACTTCTGGGTAGTTACTGGGAGTACACTGTTTTACTGGTTATATTCTTGTAGGACTCCCCTTAATTTTATTTATATGCTTTTTAAATGTATAATATTTATTGTGGATTTTAATGCTGTAAACTGCTTTGGGCCTCATTTTGAGGGTGTGGCAGTCTAAAAAATCTGCACAGTAAATTAAAAAATAGATAAAGATTGTAGCATGCTGCAGAGCAGTCCATCTCCTCCTGTAGACTGGAACTTGATAGTCTCCATACCACTTGGAAGAGTTCCATAGGTCTTCACTGTGGAGATGCAGTGGTGGCAGAGAAATATTGTTTCTTTGTTGCCGTTACTACCACAGAGTAGGCTTTAAAATAAATCCCTGTATCACAGGTGATTTAGCCCTAATAACACACTTTCTAAATTCTATAGCATACGCCAAGCATTCCTTGTGCTGTGATTCTCTTCTTTCTTGTTGTGTTCCTCTTGGTTCAGTGTAAATAAAGAAAACTCATGACAGTGTTCATGCTTGAATTCAACCAGTGCCTGTCCCATTTTCTTCTCTTGCACACTCCTGTCATTTTCACTAGGGAAAAAATTAATTCAACCTCCTGCTATCCAATGCAGACACAAACAAATACAAGTTTCCTCCCTTTAACCTCCTGGAAACCTCTTCTCTTCTTAAATCCCTGGTGCATTTCTCAGTCTAGATATACAAGAATCCCCCAAATTGCCCTCCCAACCATCATCCAGTTTTCACTGTCTTCAGCAGCTGCCTGCAGGACTGTGCAGTACAGTGTCTTATATCATTCTTCCCTTCTCCCTTTTATCCTCACAATAATCCTGTGAGCAAGGTTAGGCTGAGAGAGCCAGTAACATACAGATCACTCACTGAGTTTCATGAATGAGTAGGGATTTGAACTTGATTCCTGACACTCTGCCCACTGCACCACATTGGCTCTCTCAATGGATAAACTAATAGTTTGAGTTGATGCAAGACAGCTTCATGTGTTCAACAACCCTGTCCATACTTTCACTGTCTCCATTTCTTGCTAACCTTATGTACTTCCTGAGTTTGTGGTTCAGATTGTGACTCATGGGAACATATTATTTCCATAATCTTTTGTGTGTAATAAAGACCTATGATAAAAGAAAAATCAGAAGTGAAATCAAAACAGTATCCTTGCCATCTTCATAACCCATATTATTCTGAAGAAGACAGGTGGCATTGTAAAATATATATACATTTGGGATTGTTCACATTGGCAATTGTTGCAATGCATTAATGTTAATGTTAATACTCATGTTATCATTAAGTCTTTTTCTAATATGTGGTCAAGAAATTCAGTAAATACAGTTATTTCATAATGATAAACACGATTCAGTGAGTAAGAAATCATTAAAGTAAGGAAGTGTGTTTGTGTATGTATTCATGTGACTAGTGTACGTTACCCTGTTTTGTTGTTGGTATATAGAAAACAAAGACTGTTACGTTATAAAATACAAATATAGGGACAGTTGTTATTTAACTGTCAAATTAATTCCAATGAGCATATGTATCTTTTAGTTAAATATCAGACCACTTCTTGTTAAATTTAACCTTGTTTATTAACATAATTGTAATACCTGAGTAGACAGTGTCTCATGTGCTTTGGCATGATTTTGATAATATTGAGTACCATATTTGCTCAACTAATTACAACAATATCTTATTGATTTTCAACAACCTGCTTCATTTCTAATACATTTGGATTTTGTAAATGGTACACATCCCTAAAATTAGATACCACAGTGCATTAAATTATAATTTCTCTTCTACTGTGAGATGTTTATCATTTTGATTTTGGATGTACTTGTACCTAACAATAAGAATAGATTAACTAGATGATTGCTCTCCGATGCAGACTAATTAGCTGACCGTAACAAAGGAATCTGGTGAATTTTCTTTGGAGGATTGAAAATAAATGAAATTATATTTATCACCAAATTAACTTTTATTATTTTCCTACATTTTATTTTTCATTCTGTTTAACCCAGAGGCAAGGGATAGGAACCTACATTTTTTCTGATTCTTCATTAGCATATTTTTTCAGCTGCCACGTGAGTCATATTCTTCCATTCACTGAGTTTTGCTCTTGAAAGGAAATATAAAATATGTGTCTGTTCTGAGGAACTGGATTAAATTTTTCAATAGTTACCTGAACTGCTTTCAGAATTAACAAACAGCTATGATGATCCAAATGATATCAATTAATTATTTCAAGTTCTCTTTGGGGGGGGGGGGTTCTACTCTCTTTGGTCCTCTGTTGGTGCCTTCCCTTCCTTTTTTCTCTCTTGAAAGTTCAGATTTCTGAAAATGACTCAATGAATGAAGAATATAAGTATCTCCTCTGCAACTTACTAACAACTAGAGGTGGGTCCGGTCCAGAAAATGGACCTAAAGTTGACACAGTCCAGCCCCGTTTGTGTTTTGTAAACAAATGGTTCATGGGACTCACCTTTACCACAAACTTTGGTCCATTTTGGCCGGTCTGTGGTCCATGAGTCCAGACATCCTGGCTCTGATCTATTAATTCCCTAGGCAATGGAGGGGACGCCCGCAGACTTTTTGCAACCCTTAAAAACTTGATAGGCAGCTCTGCCAGAGAGCAACCATTCTTCTTTATGCAGCAAGGAGGAAGAATTAATTCCTTAGGCATCAGAGGGGTGAACGTTCTGCAGCCATAGGAACACCAATCTTAGCCCTCAAAACCTTGATAGGCAGCTCTGCCTGCCAACCAGAGAGCTCCCATTCTGTTCTATGTGAACAAGGAGGAAGAATTAATTCCGTAGGCAGCAGAGGGGTAGACATTCTGCAGCCATGGGAACACCAATCTCAGCCCTCAAAACCTTGATAGGCAGCTCTGTTTTTATGTTCTGGCTTGGTTTGTGTGCGTGTGTGTTATATGCCTTGTTTAATAGTTGGTTAATAAATTTTATGTTTTTATTATGTTTTATTTTCAAAGAATTTGACAAGTACTCTAGAGAGGCTGCAAAGAATTTGTCTAAGTTAATATATTAAGTGATGGCCTGCCTTTTAAGTTGCATCATGAACTCTATCAGGTAGCAATTCCTGATTTAACAGGAAAAGAGATCAAGAGCAAAGCTTCTTTCAGCAGTCTCCTTGGCTCAATTGCTTCCTATCCCTCCATCAGTGGCAAGATATAGCAAGGCCTTTTCCAGACTTCTATGCTTTCATTACTTCATATGTAATATTTCTTTGTTAGTTGCCTTCAGATTTTCTTTTGAAAAAGAAAGGCATCTAATATATAGTGAATGGGCAAAAGGAAATGGAAACATGTCTGCTGACCCACCTCCTCACCCCACTTCCACATACTCAAGGGTCCTGTATGCATAGGGCCCATGCATAATCTGTAGCCTGAAAAAGATTGAGAATATGGATTATACATGTGGAAACCAGTATGCATTCAAGTGTATGAGTATAAACTCTATCCACATGGAACCCTGGAACAGATAAAAGTCAGTGCAGGGCTATGACCATGACATTTTCAGCTATGAAATGTATTATAATACTTTCATTTCAATTTTTCATAACAGACAAATAATTTTGTTTATAATTAAAAACTTTTTTGCTACTGTTCTCCTAAATTCATTCTGGAAATGCTTCATCATTATTTGAGCAGGCAATTGAACAACATTTTTTGACCTGTCAATGGAAAAAAAGAGTTAATGAGAGTATTGAAGAAATGAATATAAGCTGATAAAAAGACCAATCCTCTTTCTAACTCCTTTTTCTGCTTTTCTGAAATGTTCAGAATAGTGCTGTATCCTACAAAGCAAACATTTGTTATTGAAGTTATTGGGGAGAAGGGAAGAGTATAAGTAAGTAAGTAAATATTTAAATATACTGGCAAGTACTTGATATACATTTTTTATTCTTAAGTTAGAAGAAACAATGTTAAAATTAGAGCACTTAGGATTTGAGCTGTGCTTCTGTTCTACTTGTCTTGCCATTGTCCAAATTGAGCAGCTGCCAAACTGCTTTGCAGCTGTGCGGTAGCTGGAATGTGATGCTTCAGTCCTTCTGATTTGTGGCTGGTTTTGCATCAGTGCAACAGGTGAAATAACATGGACTTATAAGAACGTCAAGCAGTGAAACTTTTTAAAAACTCATTGTTTATACTTCACTGTACTATACTGTGCAGAAAACAATCCACTGAACAGCATGCAGGGAAAGTAAGGATGGGTAGGCTTGTAAGGAATGAAGTAAGCCTGAGCAGGAAGAGTGAGTGAGTGAAATAAAACAATAGCTGAGGGCAGAAGAGCCCCCAAAAAGCATATCAAAAATATAAAATGGGCAAATTGAAATTCACCTCATTCTTAGTAAGTTCAGACATTTCACTTGGAGCTCAACAGTATCTAAATAATTCTGATTCAACTAAAAGGTAATCAATACAGTTACATCAGTATACCATTGGACAATAACTTATTAATGTTCATACAGTTAAAATTAAAAGAAAATGAGTATGCTCAAGAAAAATGGGAGTGTTTTAAAATAACAAATGATTTAATTCATTTAGTTTTATGATGTTTAAAAATCACAAACTAGTTGATTCAAAGCATCGATTTTATAGAGGTTTCTTTTATCTTGAATACATAGACTACATAGTACGTATTGGTTGCTACCTTTTATTTACAAGCATGTCAAGAGTCACCATTATGTTTAATGGCTACCAAAATTAAGTTAGAAATATTAAATTATGTAATGAAAAATTGAATTTCTAGATCTAAAGAAAAATACTTCATCTTTTGTCATTGCTTAGTATTGCTACTGTTCTCAAAGCATTCAAATACGGACTACGGTTAGAAGAATTAAAATCCTGTCTTTTGTACTCACTTCCATTAGGCTTTTATTAATTTGTGAAGTATATACAGGTTGTTGATTAAAGAGCTTTATTTAAATAAGCTATAAAATCTTTAACAACAATCCTTAGTGGAACAGATTTGACAATAAAGAAACATCTTTTTATCTAGGCACTTGGACTACTAGAATAGAATTAAAAGATAAATATTAGCTAAATTTTACTAATAATTCCTCCATTCTTGCATTGCCAAAACCAGTAGGTTTGTTTTGACATTGTTTGAGCTATAACAATGAATAGTACTGATACGGCTTATGTCGTTTACTTAGTATGCACCATCACATTGCATTATTAAATTAATGTGGCACATATTGGATTGTCTGATATGTTTAATTATCATTTGGAAGAGAAAAGGCAGATTTAGAAAATGCACATTTTCTGCAAAGTATTTGGTTTAACCCCATAATCCTGATCCCAACTGAAACCAAGTCTAATTACATATAACAGCATTTTCTCATATTAATCCCTCACTTCTTTCTTCCTCTCCCTTTTAGATTGTAAACTCCTTGGAGATGGGAATCTCTCTTTTTATTCCAGTTTAGTGGAAGGCTCGTCCTGAAATATAGGCCTTGGTTAAGAGCTAAAGATGAGCCTCTAAGCTTTGCACACCAAGTAGAAATGTTTAGAACTTTTTTCTTTTGAAAAATATATCACAATGTCATATGCCTTATTGAAAACAACTTTTGAAATTCTCCTCAATTTTCAAAGTGCTTTGCTATTGAACAGAGATGTAAATCTCCCTACAATACACATTGATCCTAAGCCATGAGGCCCTAGGAACTAGCATTTGAGGCCTGATGCTTATTATGGCTACTTTTGATATTATAATGGCCCCATGTCATGCTCTTGTGATCCCATCTCCCTAGGCTAAAACAAAAGGTTATTATGTCTTTTGAATAAATAATCTGATAGCAGTTAAATTACACATAACACTGGGAATTCAGGACTGACTTCCTCAGAATATAATTTAGCTGCAAAAAGAAGCCACAGTCCCTCCCCTCATTTGGATCATGGTCATGGTTCAGTGAGGGGTTACTTCAACTCTCTCCACAATGTTTCCCTGGTTAAAACTGCCCTCTCCTGGGTTGCTTAAGCTGCAAGAGTAGAAGACTGGTACCATTTTGTGGTTGCCTTTTTCACTACTGGGGCTTAAAGTGGGGGAGAATTTTCACCTGGGGGGAGAATAGTGCAGGGGAAGAGTTAATTCCCTGCAGCTGCTTTTTGCATTTGCCATTGTTTCAGTCTAGTTGACAGTATGCTTATAAAGATCATGCGCTGACAGTACCTGATATTTTATTGATACTGTTTGGGTTTGCATTTTGCTTTTAAACTAATTAATATAGATATAACAAGGAGGGACCAGCAAAATTTAGGCAGGGGCTCACTCACCAACCCCCTCCCTTCCACTCTACCTGCTTTTCCACCCATCCCTCTCCCAACTACCCTGGCCACTCAACCACATCCCCCCATTGCTTCACATACTCACATAGATGTGTAGCACATGTTGCAGCTGTGGCAGCAGCTGCCACCATAGCAGATCTGGTGGGTCAGTGATTGAGGAGAACTGTGGGAGGCCAGTGGAGGCTCGCCTCCTGCTTGCCCAACTGCCATCTCTGGATCTGCCACCTCAGCCACAGAGGGAGGGAACAGTGGCAGCTCACAATCGCTCAGTCTCTAGTATTGCAGCCTCAGCAGCAGGCATGAGAAGAGGAGATCCCCATTCCTCCCCTGCCCACACACACTGGTGATCAGGACTAGAGATGGGCACAAACAGCAATACGAACAAAAAACCACAAACAGCCCAATCTGCTGTTCGTGAACAAGCTGTTCATGAGGCCCCATTCTAAACGTGCAGGTGGTCGTTGCAAGCCTTCGTTGCTGTTCATTGCTGTTCGTCAAGCCAGATAGTCTGGCACCTGCAATCAATTCCCTTGGCAAGTTAGGCAGGGATTGTCTAAACTCTGTCTGAACTCCTGCTGTTGCCCTGAAAACCCCAATCTAAGCCCAATTTAGCTTGATAGGCAGGTTTTCCTTTCAAGTGTGGAGCTCCAAATTTGTTACAACAAGGGAGCAAAGAGCAGGAGGGAGGGGGGCCTCCCAGCTCTGACTTTGCAGACAGTGGAGAGACAGTTGCTGTTGGCATTTTGATAGAGTGTATTGGAGCTTGAATTTTCTTTGTGTGTGGTGGGATAGGGATCTACCCCTTCAAGTTCCAGGGCTGCTGCCAGGCTCTGGGCCAAGCTAATATTTATTATTGGTACCTTTCCTGCTGCCTGCTCAGGTAAGGTTTCTGGGAGTGGTGCGGTAGGGATCTTGACTTGGATGATGGCTGGAGGAGAGCCTGCTGGCCCCCATGAACAGCCAACCACGAACATGTTCGTGAACAGGGCCATGTTCGTGGTTGTTTGAGTCTCTGTTTGTGGATGGCAACGAACAACGAACATCATGTTCATTTTTTTTTCTGTTCGTGCTCATCTCTAATCAGGACACAGTTGCCTGCACAAGTATAAACAACTGCTCTCTGTTTTGGTTTTCTTGTAAACTGCCCCTTTTTTAAGGTTTGAGCTTTTTCCACACACACAAACACACACACACACACACACCAAGTTTCAAGAAAATCTCCCTTTTCTTAATATGACCCCAGTCCACAGATTTAAGTATTTGTAGATCTTGTCAATTAGATATATTGATTTAACATGTTCAGGATCATCAATCATTTCTACTGCTAATTTGTAATCAATGCTTTGTCCAGGATTCAGAGAGCAACTTTGACATGGCCAGTGGGATTTTGAAGACTGGGCCTGGGGCAGTGTCTTTGAAAGTCTCCTTAGTTTCAAAAATAGTTCAGTATTTAACACAGGGGCTGTTGAGGGACAAGTTCAGATTTCATCTGAGTACGTACATCTTATTGTGCCATTCTTAGGATTTTCATTGCTAATGCTAACATATCATTTAAAAATAAATATTAGGTATTTACACATTTTTCCGGTGTATTCTTTTCAGATGTGAGTGGCAGATTGTACATCTGTGTTTAAAATTTCTATGCAAGGTTTTGGAATTTTAAGAACTTTTAAAATAACGGTAATATCAATATAAATTATCAAGGTTATGGTAGAAATAACTCATATTTTGAAAACATTTTAAACTTATTTATTTTACAATCAGAAATGTTTGTAAGAAGGAAAAAATCACATCTGTAATGTCCTTTATTAAGTGAAATTCCCACACATTTGTGTTGACTTGTGCCACTGTCTAGATATATAGATATAGTAGTATCATTTTCAGCTGCTGCTTTAACTGCAATTTAGTGCAGTGAGATGCTTTCATGTCACATGGTTATAGCTAGGTAGATTAATAGGGAGTTCTATCTGGAAATTTCTTTCCTGTTATTGTTCTCCCTCAGCCACTGATGGTGAAGTTAATTCTCTTTAGTTTTGTCATGCTCTGAAGCACACATTGCCAAGCTATGATAAGCTTTACAAGGAAAAATGAGCCGCAGTGTCCATCAAAGTCTTAAACTTGCATTTTAAACTTTGGCCTGACCTGATGTGCCATTCAAAATGCTTCAAAAGATTATTTTTTTAAGAAAGGTTCAATATGTCCCGAGGCTATCGGTTTTGAGTTAAACTGGGTGAAGTAGAAATATTTTACTCATCAGCTTTGCAGTCACAGAGTTTGCCTCAGCTAGAACAAAACTGCTGAGGCATTTAGAGAAAATTAACCCCCCATCCTGGCAGCCAGATGTGACTGGTTTCTGATGAATGCACATGAGTGGGCTGAAAAATCAAGAGACTGTGAAATTCCTGTCAGGTCCGTACAGTGCAGAATGGGCTATTGACTGCTTTCTATATTTCCCTCCATCATTCTTCTTGAACACTGCCATTAATTTCCTCTCCCACTCTGACTTATTTTTTCTCCTTTCCTCTTTTAGCTCTCTCGGCTGCAAAGCAAGATGCACAAGGTA
This sequence comes from Eublepharis macularius, assembly GCF_028583425.1. Classification (NCBI taxonomy): domain Eukaryota; kingdom Metazoa; phylum Chordata; class Lepidosauria; order Squamata; family Eublepharidae; genus Eublepharis; species Eublepharis macularius. Next base: position 81,525,426 of record NC_072796.1, on the reverse strand, counting down.
TTGGTGGAGTACTTCAAACTGCGAGGCCTCTATAGCCAAGCAGGGCTGGCGAAGTTCCAGGCAGTCTCTCATGAGAATGTTCAGAAAATATTAGCTGTGCAGGTAAGGTGATTGCAGGGAAGTGGGAAAGATCGTTCTGATCTAGATTGAAAAGCAAATGATGGGTGGTGTGATGAAGCATTAAAACCATATCCCATCAGAGTTTTGTAAATTTTTAACCTCTTTAATAAACTGGAATTGCATGAAGGATGAATCCAGTAGGTTAGCACATGAACCACAGATGGTTTTTAAAAAAAAGAAATTCCAATTTATTCTCAGAAACCTTAAAAATAATATTATTAATACTTTTATTTTAAACAGTTTAAACACAGTGTTGTTAAAGTCCTTTAGAATATTACAGGATGTTCTTTGCTTCACACATTATTATCATAGTAGGGTATTCACATTTGATTTCTTTAGCATAGATTTTATGACGTTATGTAGCTTCTGAATGAATGTTGGTAAGAAATAACATTTGTTGCCAAGATCTAGCTAAGATTGCCATGTGCTCACTGGACTTTGGTGTAGCATAATACCCATGCTGATTTTTTTTCAGGTATGCATGGCTTCATTCAAACAACAGAACAAGCTGTCATTAACCAGCAGTCAGGCTCAAACACAGCTCATTGTGTTTCTTGTGTGCTTTCCTTCCTCCTATCCATCATGGGCAGAGTTTGATTGAAAACGTCCCAGCTTGATCAAGCTCCAGTTTGCTGTGACACCTGAATACAGGTGCCTCCTCCCCAAAAATGTAATGACGGATCAGAATCCTGGCTTGTTGGCAGGGAAAGACCGTAATTTGCCTTGGCGGCTACATTTGAATATCACATCAGATTGGAGCTTGATCAGACCAGAAAGTTTGCAGTCAAGCTCCATGCATGAGAGGAGGTGGGAGGAGCAACCAAGTCAACAAGGTGTTTTCATGCCTGATAGCTTTTTCATTACAGCTGTTGTGAGGTTTGAATGCAGCCAATATGTATTTAGGATGGTGAGAGATGGCTCACATATTATTTCTTTTTAATTAAAAAGGAATGTTTCTATAAAACATATTCTCACAGATCCCATCATGCTAGATGGCATTGAAGAAATCTCTGTAAAAATGACATCAGAGGAAGTAGCCCATTAAATACAGGGCCATAGATCCAGGAGCCAATTTTATTAAACCACCTTGATAATCCCATTTAGACCCACTCTGGAATTTGGACATTTCATCATAAAGGCCAAATTACATGTTATACTCCCACATGAAATGTTTCCTCAATTTTTTGTTGATGCTGTTTTACAAAAGGCAGTAACAGAGACTGCAATATGCAGTGGACATCCATATGTTTTCCCTGACAGGGAGGAAAACATTTGGAAGGCAGATCTTTAGCAGAAAATTTGTGTGTGGCTTTTCCATAACACGCTTCAGCCTTTACAATTGCATATTGTAAAAAGAAATTTTAAATACTATTGGGGTAAAGTTGCATCTGATTGAACTACATGTGTACTTTAGCTCTAGCATTCATAATAATAATATCATTCAATATATATACTGCCCTTCAGGACAACTTAATGCCCACTCAGAGCAGTTTACAAAGTATGTTATTATTATCCCCACAACAATCACCCTGTGAGATGGGTGGGGCTGAGAGAGCTTCGGAGAGCTGTGACTGATCCAAGGTCACCCAGCTGGCTTCAAGCGGAGGAGTAGGGAATCAAACCTGGTTCTCCAGATTAGAGTCCCATGCTCTTAACCAGTACACCAAACTGGCTCTCTCATGAGAAAACAAGCAATTCAGGTTTCATGTTTGTGTTCATTCTCTGGTAGTTGCTGCATATATTAAATCCAGATGGTTATAGATTTTGGTTAACATTAAAATGGCGGGACACAGAAATTCAATCTCATCATTTCCATCCTCAGGAATGTGAGCCTGCATAGTATACTACCAAGAAGTAACAAAGTTGATTGGCATTTCAAACAACAGAGTAAAAGAATAATTATAAATAATGAAACATTTATTTAGGGGAAATAGAGCAAAATATTTACAATCAGGCATAATAAAAGAGCGCCAAATAGATAAAACTTGTTTTATCTAAGGATGGGAAATGTTATACTAGTGCAGGATAATTTGAGCCAATCGATATATTCAGAATAAGCATGTGATGCAGTCCCGTTGAGATTGTACCAGTTCATACTGCAGGTAAGTTGATAATCGATTGCATGTTTGAATGCATCTGACAAAGAGAGCTATGGTTCTCAAAAGCTTATGCTACAATAGAGTTGGTTAGTCTTAAAGGTGCTACTGGTCTCTTTACTATTTTGCTGCTGCAGACTAACACGACTAACTCCTCTGGATCTATGACCAGAGCTCATTTGGAGGCGGAACGCACAGGAACAGCGTTCCGGTAGGTCTGAAAAAAGGTCATGTGGGTTTTGGCCCCGCCCACGTGATTCCCTTTCCTCCGAGTGCAAGCCGAGTGGTGCTGGGCTCCAAAGGAACTTAAGCTGCTTGGATTCATTTTGCTCTGCTGCTTTACTTTCATTTGTGACTCGTGGCGGGGGGGGGGGGAGAGAGAGAGAGAGAGAGAGAGAGAAAATGAGTGAATGAGTGCAAGCCGAGTGGTGCTAAGCTCCAAAGGAACGTAAGCTGCTTGGATTCATTCTGCTCTGCTGCTTTACTTTCATTTGTGACTTGTGAGAGGGGCGGGGGAGAGAGAGAGAAAATGAGTGCAAGCCGAGTGGTGTTGGGCTCCAAAGGAACGTAAGCTGCTTGGATTCATTCTGCTCTGCTGCTTTACTTTCATTTGTGACTTGTGAGAGCGGTGGGGAGAGAGAGATAGAGAAAATGAGTGAATATGTGCAATCCGAGTGGTGCTGGGCTCCAAAGGAACGTAAGCTGCTTGGAATTCATGCTGCTTTATTTTCATTTGTGACTTGTGAGAGAGAGTGAGTGAGTGGGTGCAAGCAGGGCTGGCTCTCCAGAGGAGGGTAAGCTGCTTTGAGTTCATTCTGCTTTAAGGAAATACCTGGAGATTTTTGTGGAAAGGGGCCTGAGGGGTGGATGTTGCCTTCTGACACACTTCCAGTGATGTCAGGGGGTGTGACATATGCTAATGAGTTATGCTAATGAGTTCCTGCAGTCCTTTTTCTAGGAAATGACCCCTGTCTATGACCATGTTTGAATGGTTTTTGATGTCAAAAGAACTCCTTGTGCCAAGAAAACTAGCTCATTGAGGGAAAGTCTAGGTTAGGCATTTTTATGGTGGTCTCGTGGTTTCTGCCAGTGCAAGGAGAGAGGAAGTAACAATTTTCAAAAACTCTCTCTACTGCTGCCAACCCCTACATTGCATCCAGCCCCGTCCCTGGGGCTCCCCTGAATCCCAGGGCAGCATTTCAGGGGGCTGGAGAAGGAAGGGAAAGCAGGAAAGATCCATTCCTTAAGCAGAGCTCTGATCTCAATTCATTGGATAAACCCCTATATTTCTAAATTTAAAGAGAGGTTGATTTCTATAAACCACTCTATCACAGTTTGGAAGGCAGTGGTGTGTAGTGGATAGAGTGTTTGGACTAGGATATGGAGACCCAGGTTCAAATCCCCACTCTGGGCTTCCTAGGTAGCCTTGGGCCAGTTACACCTCACAGAGTGGCTGTAAGGATAAAATGGAGGAGGGGAAAATGTTGTAAGCCACTTTGACTCCCATTGAGCAGAAAAGTGAGGTATAAACAAAGCAAATAAATGAGTAAGTGCTACAATCCCATATTATATATGGAATATGTAGATCAGCCCTAGCATTCTAAATAATTTGCAAAGGTTTTAATTCTGAGCACACTTACTAGACAGTAAGTCCCATTCTGAACTCAGTAGGACTTATTTCTGAATAAATATGCCAGTGTTTACACTGTAATCCTCTAGCACGTGGCCACTATATTTCTTGTTAAAAAGTAAAACAAACCTTTATCATAACATTGTCAAGGTGGGTTCTGAAGGAAGATTCGCCATCATAAGAGAAAATTAGGTAGAGAATTCATCATGTAGGCATGGTTTGAAGTTTTTTTTTTTAGCAAACTGAAATGTGTTTTGTTATTGGACAAAGCTTTAGGAATAAAGCATTGACAGATATCCGTGTCAAGAAAATGCTCTTTCTCTGACTTATGCAGAAGACATCTTTCTTAAAACTTTGGAGGCTTCAGGTTAAACAAGCCTCTTGTTAGGAAAATTCCTTTACTCCACACTCCCCCTTTTTCTTGCTAAAGGCCTCTCTGAAAAAGTAACTGTTTTCTGAGTCTCAGCTTGCCTACAACCTTGGAGATAAGATAATACATCCTGCCTTGTTAACAAATGGGCCTCCATGGTGCGGTTATCTGTGAACCAGTTAACATTCTTGACTGCTTCGATTGTACACCTGTAGGACTGATGGGTGGTACTAAGGGCTGCAGCCTTGGTCTCACTCCTTCCTCACGCATGCACCCACCTTTGGGTGACATCAGCATTTGGTCACCTTACTGGCTAACAGGCCTGGGCCACTTCGGTTTCCAAATGGTATAAAAGTAGCTATACAATATGGAATTTCCAAGCTTTCGGTTGGTTTCAGTGACTTGACTGTAACCTATCCCTGGCTTCAATTCTGGCTTGAGATAATCACTCAGGCACCCATCATTTCATTCTGTTATTCTGCCTATCTGTTTGCCTCTTGAACAGAGACTCTGATTTCCATACCTTGGACAACACCTTATTCTCCGGTGCTCCTAGGAGTGGGGCAGTCCTTACATTTGGGATATAGCTCCTCCTCTCCGAAGGCAGGGTCAGTCAGCTGATTTTGATCCTGGAGGGGAGGGGCTTGTCCCTAGAATACCAGTCTTTCTGACCCTGCCATCCGAGCAGGACGTCTTCAGCAATGCTCTGCAGAGCGCAGTGATCCTCGTGAAGAAGAAACTGCCAGAGATGAGTCGGGCGTGGCGACGCATGCCTGTAATCCCAGGACTCAGGGAGGCCAAGGCCAAGGCCACAGGCAGTGTGGAGCTCGCAGGGGAGAGGAAAGGCCCTACCGCCTACCCCACCCCCGTTTCGCTTGGAGCATTAGAGCTGGAGGTCCCTAGGTTCTACTAGGTTACACGGCCACAACTGCAAAACTCCACTGAGGTTTCCCACCTTCGGGTTGAGGAACCCCCCCCCCCAAGATGACCAGAGGATGCGGTGTTTGAGTCCGTGGTAGCCTGTTGTAGAGACCGATATTATCGGGACTCCCTCAGGCTTGGAAGGAGAAGCCTCCAGCAGCAGCAGAGGACCTGCCCCAACCTCGGCAGCCCCAAATGAACTGCGGTAAGACTGATCCTGGGGGAATGGGGGCAGCGAAAGGAAGGAGGGAGGAGAAAAGAGTAGCAGACACCTCAGAGCTAGTTCGCCCTAAATAAAAGGCAGCCCTCCTTTCAGGGCTGGCACCAGAGTTTCTGGCGCCTGAGGCTGGGGGGGGGGCAGCTTCAGGACTGCTCCTGTCTCCTCGCATGCATACACGTGCGCACCCGGACTGTGGGGTGGTGGGCAACTGGGCGGGAGGGCTGAGAGGCTGCTGGCCCAGCCAGGCACAGTGGGTGGCTGGGGAGGCCGCATGCGTTCTCCCAGCCCTCCCACTCTGTTGCTCTGCGCGCTGCCGTGGACGCCTACCTCACATGGCCCGTGGCTGCTGCTCCTGGCTGAGGACGCATGTTGGTGGCAGCAGCAGCGCGGGAGAGCTGGGAGGCTGCAATAGCTGTGGGGCAGGCGTGGCAGGCAGTCGGGGCCGGCACACGGGCAGCTTCCCAGCCCTCCTGGTCAGCCGCCTGCACACTGCCACCGCCAGCTCCACAGCGCACACCCCTGGTGCCCCCAACAGCGCCTCAGCGCTGGAGGCGATTGCTGGGATTGCCTCAATGGAGGCCCTGCCTCCTTTGTTTCTCTTTCCTTTCAGCTGGGAGTTGTGAGGTGTGCTTTCATTTCGTTTCTCCTTTTGGAGGCCCATGGGCCTGGATGGCAGAATGTCAGCAAAGACACACCTAGCTACCTCCCAGGACTCAAAGAGCGTAAGCATGTGGCCTAGACTTTCCAAACTCCCAGGCCTCAGCCCCTCCTGGGCCTCTCAACAGGCCAATGAAAGAGAAATACCCAGGGGCCTGGATGGCAGAATGTCAGCAAAGGCACACCTAGCTACCTCCCAGGTCTCTAAAAGCGCAGGCCTGCGGCCTAAACTTTCCAAACACCCAGGCCTCAGCCCCTTCTAGGCCTCTCAACAGGCCAGTGAAAGAAAAAAAGTCCAAGGGCCTGAACCCGTCACGCAAGAATGCCTGGAAAATTTTCTGCTGGTGGTAGGTCAGCAAAGGCAGGCCTAGACTCTCTCCAGGCCTCAGAGCCTCTTCCCAGGCCTCTTTCCTGCCCAACTCCCAGGCCTTGGCCTACTCCTGGGTCTCTCAAGAGACTAGTGAAAGGGAGAAGGTCTGGGGTTTGCATCCACCAGGCAAGGAAGCCTGAAATGAGTTGCTGTAATGTTGTGATTAAGTCCTGGGCCATGAATCATTACCCTGCTGGTTTGAGTCCCATAATTACTTGACTCAGTGGCTGACCTTGGGTAAAAGTCTCAATTACCTACCGGTTCTGGGGGAATAATGATGATTCTGACCTTATCACAGCCCCTGACTGTGATATCACAGTCCAGGCAAGCCAAATCTCATCAGATCACAGTACCTCCACAGGGTTGGCCTTGGTTAGCAATTGGATGGGAGACCTCCAAAAAAGACCAGTGTTGCAGAGGCAACTATGACTGGATGACATTTTCCACCACTAAGGGGAAAGAAATTACATGCCCCCTATTTACATAGTTGCCGCCATAGTTACTATTTTACAAACAAACTGGCATGGCCCAGAATGGAAATAAGAAATTCAAAGAGGTCCTGAAGGCACACCAATAAATAGTCTAGCAGCTACACTCTCAGATGGGCAAGAGAGGCATTCCAGTATGGGGGTCTGACTCCAGATAGGTAAAGAGGTGCCCCCCATATTAAAGAGGAGGCAAGGGCCATTAAGAGCACATATCTCGCTTAAACCTTCAACTTGAGGACCCTCAGCCAAGAAGAAAGGGGAGCTGTTAAAAGATTGGAAAATTCCCTAGCAGGTCTTCCTCAGGAGCTGTATCCTAGAAAGCTCCCTAAGGTGATGAGGATCCTGGAGTCTTCTCCCTTAAGGACTAAGGGGTTGGAGAGAATCCTCCCTAGAATCAGGAATAACCCCATCAGGGATTCCCTTCCAGTAGTCTCTCATACTAGTAGACGTCTAAGAGGGAAACTCTGGCAAAACTAACTACTCTTATCCCCCCCCCCCAAAGTCTTATACATTAGTTCCAGGGGTTACTGAGAGGATCAAGCTGCCATTGGTGGATGATCTGGTAATCAGCCTGCCATCTAATCCTGTGCTGCCCATTGACAAGGATGGACTACCTAGGATTCCAGCATCAAGCGGTTTGAACTGGCTATGCGCAGAAAATTGGAAGTTTCTTCTACATCCTTCAGAGCATTGGTGACAGCTCCACTCCTTTCTAGAGTCACATCCTCTCGGCTCTCAGACCTGGCTGCAGTGAGCAGTAAACTCCTGCCAAAGAGCAAAACTAAGAAAATAGCCCCGGCAATATGCTATGCTGTGGTCAACAAGAACCATGGTTTTCAGGCAACCAGGCACAACACTTAGCTTAGAAATTGGAATGTGGACCATTTGCCCCATATCCAAAGTAACTGTGGTTCCTTTCAAAGATATCAACCTGTCTGGAAAAACTCTAAATAAAGGAAAGCAGACCAAACATCAAGAGGAGGGTAGTACCTTCTCCCTCAACAAATCCAGTCAGAATACTAAAGGGCCAAAGAAGGGAACTCAATGAGTCTACACCAAGGCAGCAGGCACAATGGTGTTTGGGGGATGCTTACAATGCTTGGCAAACCCTTGGCAGCCAATAGTAAGAAACAGGCGGGTGTTGGATACTGTGATCAGTAGAATTCAATTCTGTGCCACCTGGTCCCTTTTCCCCTGGATCCAAAGGAATTTGGTCAAATAAAATAGACGCCTACGAACAAGAAGGTCAGAATGGAAAGGCTAAAATTTGTCATGACTGCCATTCAGGAGGGAGATTGTCTGGCTTCCATCGATCTCTCAGAGGCACTTCCAACATTGGGCCCTTTCCTTTGAGCTGAAAACGCCACCTATGGTGTTCATCAGAATCCTAGTAGCACTGATAGCATGGCTAGGCCACGGAGAGTGGCTCCTTTCCCATATCCAAATGACATCTTGATCTGTGCACTTCAGAAATGTCGGTTACCATACCATGGGGCATTAGATCACAAGAGATCCAAGATAGTTGAATTGCCAGAGATCCTCAAACAGGAAAACAACCAGTGGCTGTACCTCATTCAGTCCCACGATGGTGTTCCACTAAGGGAACCAGAGAGAACAGCGATGACCGTGGACATGTCTTTGGGGATGAGGATCACACACCCAAGGAAGAATAGCATAGGGCATCTGGCTGAAGGACAAATGATCAACAGGGTAACAGGATTTATTGTTTTATCCTCACATCCTGTCTTGTGTATTTAGATAACCTTACACCTTAAAATAAATAATTATATTTCATTTTTGTTGTGGTTCTTGACTCTGAAGTCTCAAAGCTGTAAGTCATTCTGTGGAATCCACTTTGTAAACTCATGAACCACCTACTGTAATAACATTCTGTTTTGTGAACTCTACTTGCAAATCACCTTTGCAAGGTAGACTTCTGTTCATTCCCTAACAAGATTGGAGCTTTGTCCCTTTACTCCTGCACCTAGGGATAGCCAAAGGGACTGGTGGCAGCCAACTAAGGCAATTGGGAGACTTTCTCTTATTGCCCATTTTGTAACTTGTGTGAAACTGGCCTATAGGGCACTGTGCACCTCTTCCCCTCAGCTGGGTCGAGGCGGTGGTGCCCCTAGACTGTGACAATCTGTTCATTTGGATGTATTATTATAGTGTGCTATGTACCTTGTTAACACAGTGGTTTCCAAATATACTACTGGAGAGGCCACCAATAGAATATTATCATGGCCTGGGATATTCTAGCAAGTGCTGGTTCAGACTTTGTAATTGTTGTTTCCGTGAGTTGCAAGCTCAAGGAAACAAATATAACCTGTGACCCAGGTAACAGTTATGTCTGTGGTCTTGGATGCTGAGAATCAAGGCAAGGGAATTAGAGAGAAGTTGTGGACCAGATGTGTGTTCTGTATAATGGGTACCATGTAAGTATATGGTGAGTAGTGTCCAGAGTCTGGGGCCCAGCCCCCGGACTTGCCAGAAGAAGGGGATGGGAGGCAGCTGGGGGACAGCTACCCAGACACACCAATGGACACCTAGGACCAGACCAGGCCGACAACAGAAGGAGAAAGAGAGACGCCCCAGGTAGAGTAGCACCAAAGCCCCAGAGAGTCAGGCGGGGTAGGTGGAAGCCAGCTAGCCCCACTCTCCATGGAAAGGCCCAAGGGTCAGGCCAGGAGAGTGAGGACCACCAGGAAGGGAACGGCCCCAAGGGAGAAGGCTCAGAAAGCAAGGGCAGTCAGCCAGCAAGCCAGCCAGCGAACTTGCTAACGGGAGGAAAAGCAGCAGCAAAGACAGCTCAGGACCACACCTCAGCCTCCAGGCAAGCTAGAGGAGATTAGCCAAGACCAGGAAAAGCTGGGAGCAAAGCCATCCCAGGTGTGGTGACCTGAGGCACTCAGCAGAGAAAGCTTGGCAGCCAGCCAGGAAAGCACAGCTGTGGCTGATCAAGGCAGCCAGCAGAGAAAACCCAGGTGTAGCTGCCTGAGACATCGAAAGCTGTGGCTAGAGTATAGTAGAGGGCGTGGCTGGCAGGTGGTACTGGGAATAGGGGAATGGATATAAGGAGAATCCACCCACAGGGTGTGGTGGATTGTTGTGTAGGAGGATAGTGGAGTTGAGGAGAGAGAGGGGGAGAGAGAGAGAGAGAGAGAGAGAGAGAGAGAGAGAGAGAGAGAGAGAGAGAGAGAGAGAGAGAGAGAGACGCTAAGAGGAGGAAGAGGATGGAAGATGAAGGAGAGAAAGGGACCGGAGTCTGGGGGCTGCAGAAGGTGAGGAGGGAGGGAAGGCAGCCAGGACTCTGTCAGGTGGAGCAGGCCTGCGAGAGGAATGAGAGGGAGTGAGGGTGATGTAGACCCCCCTCCCTCCGTCTACAGAGCGGGAACCTGCATATTCCCTGATGGCATCCCCATCTCAAGGTCAGGTGGCTGGCACCTCACAGGGCAACGCCCATGACAGAACCTGACAAGTAGTATTATGGTTTATATCTAAAGATTACTGTGTGCTGGGCACACAAGGCATGTAGACCTAATTTTAAAATCCACAGCATGTTTGGGATCAAATGCCATTAAAATCAATCCAGCACCAGCAGAAGGTGAGGAAGCTTGGGTCTTGGTAGAAAATGTGGCTCTAATTGTAATGATAAATGTAGGGACAAACTAAGCGTCACACACAAATACACATAGCTTTCTTCCATTTTATAAAACTAAATCCATCTTGGGCGGCTGTCATCAGGAAGAAGGCAATTCTGAATGAGGAGGGAATACTTGACATTTTTCCTGTTTTTTGTTTGACTAATCAAAATTGCCCCTCCCCAAGCTACTTTTCCTCTTACAAGAAAGATATATGGATAGCTGGATTAGACATATCTCATCATTTGAATAGGAAAAATGGTCAGTGGGAAAAGGGTTAAAGGACATAACCACTATCCACCTCTTCTTGCTTACGATCACAACTTCCTGAGGATGATTTTCATTAAAATAAAACACTGGAAGAAAGTTACATACATCAGTATTTAGCTTCTAGTTTGATCATTAAAACAAAGCCTCTCTGAATGGTTAAGAAAGCATTCCAGCCCAGCAGTAGCTGCACTCTCTACTTATTGTCAGAGTTTGGTTCAGACCACTGACATCTTGGGTTTCCCAGCTTATTAATTATTCCCTCATTAGTCTCACTGTGCAGGTTCCAGGTATTGTCACGAACTTAGTCCTGTTAAATAAGCCCCATGGTGTTTTTAAAAAATCACATTATGGGAAGGATTTATAATTGTGCCTACCTATGATTCAAGCATGACGAGGATTTAAGACCAGGACAGTGTACAAGTATTTGTAGTTTTTGGACATTCACTAGATGAATATGAGAGTATTTATACTGGCAATGCACATCTTTCATTTATTTGACATGACTTGCATTAACTGTAGGCTCTCTATGTGATGTTTCCCAACTGAGTGCCATATCCTTTCATTTTTCCTCTTTTCAGAAGATGCAGTTCAAAATTTTCTTCTCTCTCTGCCTTGTTATATGTGGAAGCAAATAATGGCAGCAGCCCATCCCTCTGGGATTAAAATAAACTATCATTGATAGAAGAGGGATGCTAATTTTCCTGTTTTATTGTTCTTAAAGTTATAGCCCTGGACTCCTGCTGCAGGCTAGCAATCCAGTACCAGAACAGCCCCTCTAGAGTTAGCACCCTCTTTGCCCTTGTAAAATAGAACCAGGATTCACCTGTCTTTTGAACAGCCCTTTCATTTATGGTTTCCTTTTTACTTGTCAAGCGATCATAAATTTAACTACATTTTTTTCCCTCTACCATTTGTACACAGGTGGGTTATAGGTGTTCTCAAGGTGGATTATTTTTAAAACCTGTATATTCCCCTCATGTATTTCTCCCTGTGTGTTATTATTGTGTATGCTACTTACACTCAGGCATCTCTTTTTAAACTGGTGATTTTACTTGAGCAGGCATATGGTATATGGTATCAAGGGAACACTGGCACCAGCTTTTATTAATTCTTATTATTTCTCTTTTATATTGAGTTTCCATTCTTTATAATAAAGTTGAAGATATGATTCTTTTTTCCATTTTATAAATCTTACTGTATCAATTTAAATTGAAATTCTAATAGAAACATTATAATCATCTGATGGTGAAATTCGATAGATATCCTTTATAAAGATGACTTTTACTTAAGATTCCATTTTCCTCAATCATTGTAAATAGTTCTGTTTACTTCAGAGACAGAGAAGCCTCGCTCTGTTTATAGAGATGCCATCAGAATCTGGTATTATCTGTAGTCTAGTTGCTTGGATCTATTTTGGCTCAGATTCTGGACAAAGTCTATGGAGGATCCAAAATGGATCTTAGTTGGGAGATTTTATAGGCTTTGTTGTGAACCAGTGATGTCACCCAAACCTACAGAGCTCTAAGCAGATTTGCACTGTGATTCTGAACAAAGTTTAGCCCTCTAAGGTTGTTGAAGTCATTCAACTTAGAAGGATGTAACTTGGCTTAGGAATGCAGAAGTCTAGTGGAGGGGGGAAATGATCCTTGCCATGCAGGCCATAATCTGCCAGAGGCCCTAGATGTTTCTGAACATGTGCAGTCATGTGTCCTCTGCACATGAGAATGATGCTTTTTCATTATGCTTAAAATCTAATGTAGGCATCCTGGGCCTTCAAGGAGCAAGTGAATAGCATGGCTAAGTTCCTCCTCATGTGATCCCTGTCCGCTTGGATGATTTTGTGGGTGCAACAATGGTTGGGAGGCCACACACAATGTAAACTGTGCAACCTCACAATGCAACCTCATCAGTGGTACAAGTACATCAAATTTCACCTGAAATTATGGGCTAATCTTGGTAACATCATGGCAACTGGTGGTGTTAATAGCTGAAGTTAAACAATTTGACACTCTATATTAGAGAAATAATGGGACTGGCAGATAAAACGTTGCCCTCTCCAGGTTGAGAAATTCCTGGAGATTTGGGGGGGGGGGGCGTGAAATATGGAGGGGGTGGGGTTTAGGAAGGGGAGGGATGTCAGCAGGGTGTAATATTATAGAGTCCACTCTCCAAAGGAGCCATTTCCTCCAGGGAAACTGGAAATCAGTTGTAATTCTAGAAGGTCTCCAGGCACCACCTGGAGGCTTAGATCAAACCGACAGGGAAAAGCCCGGATAGTGGTAGCTAGCAACAACAAGTCCGGGAATGAACCGTTAATCAGCAATTGAGTAGTAAAATGTTCTTTTTTATATAAGTGCAAAGTGCAAAAGTGCAAAAGGTGTCTTAATAAATATGCGATTCTAATAAATACAATAAATATAAATACAATTAATCCAAGTCCTATTTCTATGTCCAAGTCGTTGTGGTGAACGCTTGTATCCAGCAGAGCTGTAACGCCGCAATGGGCTCACTCCTAAAATGTGCCCGTCGGCACATTTTTGAATAATATTATCATAGTTTGGATTGGACTGGAATCACCTTCTCTTCAACTCTGTGACTTTTAGGAGTGAGCCCATTGCGGCGTTACAGCTCTGCTGGATACAAGCGTTCACCACAACGACTTGGACATAGAAATAGGACTTGGATTAATTGTATTTGTATTTATTGTATTTATTAGAATCGCATATTTATTAAGACACCTTTTGCACTTTTGCACTTTGCACTTATATAAAAAAGAACATTTTACTACTCAATTGCTGATTAACGGTTCATTCCCGGACTTGTTGTTGCTAACCACCTGGAGGCTGGCAACAAGTAAGGACAAATATTCTCAGATATTTGCAGTTTATGAAGATTATAGCCACTTCTGATTTCTGGTGGTACACTCCTTTACTATGCCAAAGAAAATTACACAATGTAATTCAGTACGATCAATAGCATGGCATTCAATAACCAGTACAATAAGGCATAGATTGCAGAAATTTGAAAACAAGCAGAAATCTGATACAGAGCTGGAACAAACATAAGCAGTTTGATGTGACATATGAAACAACATGGAAATGACCCAGTAGGAACATACTTACAGTAACAGATAGTACTCAGTAGTGTAGTCTACAGTCCCTAACTCTTTATCAAAACATCTCTTGGTATCTCTGTATATCAAATCATTGCTCTATTGGCAAGACATTACTTTGTTCGAAATGTGTTACTTTTTGAACATCCATTCTTCTATCTAAACATTTCGCTTCTATTGATTGTTGTGGCAGGACACTATGTCATGGAGCCTGCCCTCCCCAGAATGTGTTAATTGTACACTTATGGGCACCAGTCTTCTCTTCCTTATCTGTGTTTCAGCCACCAGATCTCCCATCAGAGAGAACCTACTGAACTGTTGCTTCCTTCCATATTTTTCTGGGCTTGACCTCAACCTAAAAGCTTCCTTGGTATTGCTGCTTCCTATCAGGATAGAAGTAACCTGGTCTCAGCAGTCAGACTGTTATTTCCCTAGACCACTGCGCTGTTAACTTCACACTCCAATTCCCATTTCCCTCTATTTATAGACTAAATTCTACCCTTTTATTCCTCAGGTGACCCACATCCACCACTAGTAGCTCCACCTAGGTTAGTGCCAACCCAGCATGCCAGAGGCCTAAGTTTTCAATCACTTTAGTCCAAAGGGGTCTCAAATGTACCATATATGCAAAGCATTTCTTATAGCTTCTCTGGTGAGAATTGGGAAAGTCTCCAACAGATTATTTAAGAAAATTTCCATCGAAATACACATGTATTCAAATGAGCATCCATGCACCTTTACATTTATGTATCAGTCATATGTTTCCGAGGCACAGTTCTTATCCCCAAATTAAATGTAAGTAGTGGTATGATGTTCAGACTTTTAAATAAATTAAATGCTAACATTTAGGTTTGCACTTCATACTATATCGGTGAAGTTTGGGTGACATTTTTCTTACAGTAGTTGAAAATGTTACATTGGAAGAAATGTTAGCCTCATTGGGGGGGGGGGGGTATAACACGTATTTTATCCTATATTGTGGACTAAGCCTGGAAATCTTAATTAGATCACAACATCTGTGGAACATTTTTATCCCACTAATGTTTTGAAGCTACAGATGGACTAGACCTCCTCTGTATTAGTATATAGTTTAAAAAAAATACTATTCTATATTTTCCATTTAAAATATTGCCGAATAAGCAAAGAGGCATATTGTCCAATGGCATTTTCCTGATGTTTATACTTAGAACTTTAAACATGTTTTGAAGCGCTTATTCTAATTAAAAAGAGTATGCATTTCAAATCATTAAAATTACCATGAATAAACATTAAGATGTTATTTGACAGTTCAAAATTCTAACCTTCCTAACACATTTTAGAGCAGTTCACTTTGTATAACTTGAGCCCCTCCTCTTTTCACATGCATTATGTGTTAAAGATGCAGAGAGACATTTTTGGCAGCTCCCCTACTTTTGTTACTACCTGAATTAATTATGGTATTTAAATGCATCTCCAGTAAACACATTGCTCTACCATATATTATAAGCATAGATGTCGAACTCTTAAGCATGGCTGCAAAGCAGATTAACTTATTTAAACGCATTGGTTTTAAAATCTAGACATTTAATTTAATTATCTTTTCCCAGAAGTATATAAAGAAATGAGAAGCCTCGTGTGCATAAGATTCTACTCATAAGACAATGCAGAAGAGCATTTTTGCCACAAACTCACTAATTTTAGCCATAATCACTAGCAGTGTTTTTGTTTTACAGACTAGTATGATTTGGCAAAAGGATAAAATTGCTTTTAAAGTACAAAAATAATTATGAACCACTTGAAACGTAATGTCTGTGTTTTATTTCTCATCAGAATTCATTAGTGTGTAACATCAATAATTTAGCCCATCATTTGCCAACACTGACTTGGCTCAGTAGTTCAATCATGTAACCCTGTAAACTCACTTTCCATTAAAATGAATGTTGCTGACAAAGGATAACTAAAGAGATACTTCATTTATTAGCTAAAGAGATACTTCATTTATCAACATTTTTAAATTAGGAGTTTGGGACCACAGACACTTAGCTGGATAAAATATTTGAGGGAATCTTTACTACAGGCCTAAAGATGTATGTGGAATGATATCATGTTACTCAAAATGACAAATGTCTTTTTATTTGTGTAACATGGTTCATAGCATACTCTTCCAGAGATAAGCACAACCACTTGTGAACAGTCAAATGACCTACCTGAATGACAGGTTAGCTGTTTTGAGCAAAACAATCAAGGCACTAGTACATCTTGACTGAATAAGAACTGATTTCCAATAACCATTTTGATGTGGAAGAATGTGTATTGCAATCAGCCCAGATGTGTTAAACCAGTCATCTGAGTACTCCATCGTGAGTTTGGTTGCCTAGCCAATCTTTAATAAGCTGCTTGAAGTTTCAAACGTATTGAGATTTCTAGTTTAGCACATGTAGAAGATTCACTTAAGACCAGACGCCACCACATGGAATCAGTGTTTAATCCGACTTTTTTTCTCAGAGAAAATGACTAAATGAAAGCAAGTTAACTTTTCATTTCTAAACAAAAGATTGAAGCATTACTTTGTAAATTAAATTATCACGAAGAAGTCCCCTATATAGCCATGATTGTTTTCTCCTGATCCAGTTTTTAGTCCTCAATCTAGTTAGTCAATATTTTTAAGCTGGCCAAGGGGGAAAAGGCATTTACACAGGTGCCCAGGCATTAGAATCATGTCTGTGGAATTTTAATTTACTACTAAATAAGGCTTGCAGACTAGCAACACCAGTGCCCAACCCAGAAAAGCAAAGAGGAGTCAGAGAGCATTCCTGTGTCATGCAAATTTTCATTAAGCTCATCCTAAGTCCTTTGACTTGGTTTGAGAAGAATCTGTGAAAAGGCCCTCAGCAGCCCAGTCTCATCCAATCTTGGAAGGGAAGTAGGGTGGGCCCTGAGTAGTACTTGGTTGGGAGTCACCCAAGGAAGTTCAGGGTCGCTATGAAGAGGCAGGCAATAGCAAACCAACTCTGAAGTCTCTTGCCTTGAAGACCCGGCTTGCCATAAGTCAGCTGTGACTTGATGGAACTTTCCACCACCATGAAAAGGCAAAGAGAAAGCCTGATCATTGGGGTACTAGGTTTGCTTATTCTCTCTCCTGAATTGGGAAACAAGGCAGGGCAGAAACAAAGAGGAAAAGCAACACTGATATTTTAGTAGGGCTGTTTGCCACTCTTATCCCACTCTTCTTCCACAGGTCTTGAGGCAGCCCGTAGAAATAAATACTCAACAGTATCAATAACAGCAATTTAAAAACCCAGGTTTTAAACCTCAATAACAGTAACATGCCATTTAAGTTAGAAAACCAAACAATCCCACCATACATGACAAACTTTTTAACTGACTACCCAATAACAATTTTCTTGCCACCTCCCAAAAGTAATTGATAAGCCCTACCAAATACACTGCCCTGAACATCTTTCAAAAGGTCATTAGTGAAGGAGCCCTCCTTCCCTCCTGCAGTAAATCACTATTCAAAAGTGGCTAAGCCCCGGGCTAGGGCTAGGATGTCAGCTCCCCAGTGGGGAGGGGGCAGAGGATTTCCTGCTCACATCTTTCACCTCCCCCCAGCCCGCTCAGCTGGCCAGCAAAGGGAGGGGAGAGGCAGATCAGGAGGCCTGGAGCAAGTGGCCAAATGGCATGCACACACTTTGGAGGCCGAGAAAATGTTGCTTCTGGAGTTAAACTGGAAGCTACCATGTCTCAGCAGGTTGAAATCAGCCACAAACATAGTGAAAATGTTATGTTTGGGGACAGTTTGGCCCCAAAGAAGTGCTGTCATTTCTGGTTTTACACTGGCAGCAATGTAACCGGAGGCTCTCCTGAGTGCATGTGTGCGAGAACCTTGGATCAGGACCCATCTCCTGCCACCACCCATCCATCCTCCTGCTGTCTATGGGGCTGGCAACAGTAGATGAGGCAGAGAAGATCCATACCCTCCAAGAGAGGGCACAGCAAGCAGGAATGTTTTTTTAAAAAATTTTTTTATTGGAATTAGAAATATTTTGTCATTTATAACAATCAAATTACTTTAATATTCCAGTTCTAACCCCCTCCCTTCCCCCCCCCCCCGTTTATTGACTTCCAACAGTTTTCCAACCCTTTGTCTATTCTTCCCCTACTCATTTCAACTTATTTTGTCAATTAAACATATACTTTCACACTCTTCTAAGCTAGTCTATTATAACAGTGCTAAGTCAATTTCCCTTCACTTATCAACTAACTAATACATTCCTGGCATGTTATTCAATAGTAATAATACTGGTAATATTCTCAATATCCTGTACTCTTAACTTATTCATTCTAATGTCATCAATATGGGACAAACAATTTATCCCTCCCTATACATAACTTGAGTACTCATAAGTGATGAATACATTTATAAGTCAACCAATTTAACTTATACTCTATATGTTACTCTTTACTTCCTCTTATATCTCTTATCTTTATAACATAAAGTCAATCAATTTGACCCATGTTCTGCACATTTCTAAATCACTATAACCAAAAATACCTTCAGCATAAGTCAATCAATTTAACCTATATTCTATATGCTACTTCTCATTCCCCCCTTCTTGTATTCATGAATTTTAATTCTGTTAATTCTCAATTACACCCCTATCTGCCAGCAACATAATTAATTAATTAATTTCTATTCTTATATATCACATAATAACTATTACTTAATACTGTATAGAATAATCAAATAGAATAATTGCTTAGTAATTCTTCTTTAACTCTCCTCCCCCCGGTATAGTCACTTCTCTCTTCTTTTGTTTTTCTTCAATAATTTTCAAACTGCCACAGTTCTCCTCCCACCTCCCATTTTTTCACCAAATATTGTTTCAGCTTCTCCCAATCTGTGTTAAACTGTCCTGGATCAAGGTCTCTTAGTTTTCTTGTCAGTTTATCCATCTCCGCCATGTACAGCAATTTGTGAATCCAGTCCTCGATAGTTGGCACTTCTTGTACTTTCCACTTTTGCGCATACAAAAGTCTAGCCGCTGCTGTCATGTAAAAAAGCAATGTCCTATGTTGTGCTGGAATATCTTCCATTCCCAAGTTCAGTAGCAGGAGTTCTGGGTTCTTATTAATTTGAAACTGTAAAATCTCACTTATTACTCTTATTATTTCCCCCCAGTACTGCCTGACTACCTCACAAGTCCACCACATACGGTACAAAGATCCTTCATGCTTTTTACATTTCCAGCATTTATTAGACATGTTCACATTCCCTAGCGCAATTTTCTTTGGTGTCAGGTACCAACGATAGATCATTTTATAGACATTCTCTTTAATGTTAGTGCATGTCGTAATTTTCAAAGTATTTTTCCACAAGTATTCCCATGCCTCCATTGTTATTTCTTTATTAAAATTTATAGCCCACTTCACCATTTGCACCTTAACTACCTCTTCTTCAGTATACCATTTTAACAACACTTTATAGACCCGCAAGCAGGAATGTTACTGGTATACAGGCAGATCATCTCTGTATATTGGTAAGGAGGACCTGTTCGTCTAATGCCCAAAGATCTTCAAAGCAATCCTTATATATATTACATATATTTGTAGTGCAGTCCTAAGCATTGTTAAACCTGTCGAAGTTCATGAAAGGTGTGGTCATCTGGAGATTCAGGCTGGATTGTCACCAATATGTGGATGACGCACAGCTCTATTTCAGGCTTCCAGCTGATGGCAGGGTGGCTGTAGAAATCCTGAACCAGCACCTGGAGGCAGTTTTGCAGTCATGAACTGAAGCTTAATCCCAACAAAATGAAAGTGCTACCTTTGAGCTGAAGGTCTGACTCAGGATTTAAGATGTCACTAGTTCTGCATGGGATTGCATTCCCTTTAAAGTGTTAGCCAGCTGCTGCCTTTCTTGGACTGAAAAGATCAGGCCACTGTGGTGCATGCCCTGGTTATATCTAGATTAAATTACTACAATACATTCTACATAGGGCTACTTCAGTTGGTGCAAAATGCTGCAGCCAGGGTGCTGACTGGAGTGGGTCGTAGGGACCATATCACTCCAGTCTTGGGCCATCTAC